>NC_048304.1:90454433-90516869 GCF_013100865.1 Trachemys scripta elegans | reverse complement strand
TGGGAGCATAAGCTTTCGTGGGTAAACCTCACTTCTTCAGATGCAAGAAGTGAGGTTCTTACCCACGAAAGCTTATGCTCCCAATACTTCTGTTAGTCTCAAAGGTGCCACAGGACCCTCTGTTGCTTTTTACAGATTCAGACTAACACGGCTACCCCTCTGAGAATAAACTTGGGAAATCTCAGCAATTAATAAATTAACAAAGTATATGAGGTAATACTTCCCTTCTTCCCCAGATATCTTAACAATAGTCACAATCTCAGTCCTCCTCTGAGAGATGTGAGTGGCTAACACATACTCATCACTTCCATTCTCCCCAGCTTGCCCACTCAGTTTGATTTCTTGGGTTGGGAATCCAAGGATTCTGGGAAGTCAGTGCTGCCTGGGCTACTCAAGGGTCTCTACCACCTGACCCAGCTGAAGTGATTTCAGCTTTAATTACTGGATAGGGAGGCCTGCACCAGAGTCCCTTAGGTAAGCTGTTGAACTTTTTGTAGCCTCAACCCAGGCTCTGCACCATCTGTCACCTCAAATTGCTTCAGCTCCTCACCATCCTTTGCCAGAATTTGCCTCAGCTCTACATTGTCCATTGTTTTGTGGCTGTCTCAGTTCAGCTCTTTAAGGAAGAAACAGTGGTACTAGGACTCTTAACAGAGTCCTGACCACCAGAAAGGCACTCCTTTTTTAACCCTGCCTAGGTTCCCTCACCCAACTGTGTCTTGACTATGGTCGTGGGCAAGGTGACCCCTGGCACACTTGGTGTGTCTCTCTTGTCCCTTCACTTCTCAATAAGGTGAATAGTAAATTCAAAACTTAACTGTATTTTAACCAAATTCTCCAAATTTCAATACAACTGAAATGTACCTGAGGCCTGGCCCATTCACCCAAAGACGATGGCAGAGAATTTCCTCCTTAATGGAGCCTCTGCCCATCTGGAGTTCTCAAGCAGCTCTGGCCCATTATTCTCTATTCACCAACAGGTGCAATGGTGATCTCCTAACTTTCTAGCACTTGAAACCACAAGGCTTATAGGAGGATAATGAGATGTTTACAAAGAGTGCATGAGGAGCAACATGAGGGAAAATGTAACAAGTGGGTGATGGAGACTTCTATAACTAGCCAGTGGGAGGTGGGATTTAACATTTCAGTAGTGAATGAGAGATGATAAGGTGTGTAGGGCCATGAAAGAGAAGACAAGCAGTTTGTTTGATATGAAAGAGAAGGGGAAGCCAGTGGAGGGATTCAAAGAAAGGGGTGATATGATCAAAATGGTGAACTAAAAAAATATTTTTTTTCCCAGTAGCACTCTGAATGGATATGAGCAGAACAAGACTGCATTTGTCAAGGTCAGAGTCACTCATAGTTGGATCTAAGTTATCAGAAATGCAGGGTTTCTCCTCTAAGTCACACATATCTGTTGTGGACAGACTGATTGTTGAAGACAGTGTGCGGAGGTCTTGAGAATATCCCAGTAATTCCTCCTCCACAGCCAGTCTCCCATTACCTGCTGGGATACTGCCATATACTTTCCTGCATTCCTCTGGTATGGTTGTTGAGCCCTCCCCTTACTTTCAGTGAAGTTGTGCATCAGTTCTCTGTGCACTACAAATGGAGCAAGGTCTTTCTTTTTGTATCTGCAAGAAAAAAGTCGCCTAGTTTTGCAATCACTGTGTAAATTTGGGTTTGTTTGTTTTCCAGGCTATTTTTTCCAGTTGTACAGCCACACCTTCTCTCCTTCCTGGATGGGTACATAACTTTTCATTTTCATGGAATCTTGTGCCTGGCATGCTCACTTCTGGCTGATCTGTTCCTCCACCTTCTGGAATGCTATCCTCTGGTCACTGATGTAACATTCTTCCCTGTCATTCACCTGAGTAAGTGCAGGGTGCCTTGCCAATTCTTGCTTCATGAATATCGAGTCACAAGGAAGCATGGGTTTACAGTGTCCAAAAATAACTTCATGAAGAGACTAATGGATAGTTGAGTGCCAGATGTTGTCACTTTTTGTCATCTTTGCATGTAACTTCATATCCCAGTCTTATTGGTCTTCACTGGCTAAGACTTTAAATATAGAACCAATGGTGCAGTTTACTCTCTCCACTCCCACATTACTCACAGAGTGGGGAACACTGGTCCTCACCTTGGTTATCTGGAGTTATCAGAAAACTTCATGTCACAACTGTGATTCAAATTCCTTCCCTGATCATTGCAGGTGCAGTGCAGTGGGCCGAATTGCAACACTACATATTTCATCAATGCATCTGTAACTGTCTCAGTCCTTTTATCCTTCAGGGGTTCTACCATCACATGTTTTTAAAAGGTGTCACAAACTACCAGCAAATAATGATTTCCAGCTGGTGTTCCTGGTAGTGGAGCTTTCATGTCAATCTGTATGGACTCCCAGTCCTTATTAGGGTGTGGCATTTCCCCTAAAGTCTGATACCTGGCTTATTGTATTTTACAATAACCCCAGACAGCCTGCTGCTTTGTAATCATTAAGAAGCTCCAATACCATTCACTGTAAGCATACTGCCAAAACAATCCTATTACCTTCAGACATCAGCAAGGTGATAGCCAGATCAATTAATAATAGCTCATGAACTTCACTGAACCGCCCCACTCTGGGTCTCCTTCAGTAGATCTCTTGGTGGTCCTTAGACTATTCTTGCCAGATAGCTAGGTCAGGGCAATGAGAATGGACCCAGCCTGCTTTTGTGAGGCTAAGTACATCTGACACCACATTTTGCTTTCCAGATTTATGATGAACTGTGAATATATTCAGTGAATATTCGGATGGTTTGTGAATCAGTCTCTACAGGTGTCCTTCTGGGCTATGCTTTGTAAGGAGCCACTGGACTGTGGTCTGTGTACAATGTGAATTCTGTACATATGGGGGCCTCCAGAAGAGCCAGATATGCAAGTGCTTTAACTGAATACTTGGTTTTCCTCTTTTAACTCATAACCTCCAAAAGCTACCAGTCTGTGCCTACTGAGCTCATCAATTTTTCCAATGCAAATCCAACACTGACCTTTTGAGGTATCACAGGTTACCATGAATGGATGGGAGGATCTCGGAATTCAAGCACAAGATGATTTAAAAGTGCTTCCTTCAGTGACTCAAATGTTTTTTGGTGTTCATCAGTCCAGATCAAGTTGTTCTCAATTAGCTGGTATAATGGTGCTGCCTGCTCTGTGAATTTTTTTACAAATCTCCTGTAGAATCCATAGAGGCCTTCAACCCTCTGCATCTCCTTCACATTTCATAGTACACAGTACTTTTTATAACATCCCTTCTTATCTTCTCAGGAATAAACATGGTCAGTTTTTTTAACCTTTCTTTTCCTTATAATGTATAGACTATGGATTTCACACCATTTGAGCTTATGCTATCTAATTGCTCTACTTTTTTCACTTAGGGAAATAATGTTTTTACCATATATTCTGAACACTTTTGCTCACTATTAGGCAGCACATATTTCTGCTTCTTTTAATGCAGTCAGCGAAATGGGAGGGATATAAACATCAAATTCTAGTTACATGTATCTCAGCTGGATCACAAATATATCTGTTGTCTAGAAAAGTTTGTTCCTCACTATCAATTCTGTAGACTCTCATTGTTGCCCTTTCCCCTTATGCATTCAGTGTAATTTGATTCTTCTGATGTGCAGGGCAGTGCTTGTGCTCTGCATACTGATCATGAACCTGTGTTTGTCCCTGTCATTTTCTTGATGGTCTTCTAAATGTTTTGCTGATTTACTTTGGCCTTTGTAGGCATATTAGCTTAATATGTGTCTGACAAGTTTAACCCTAAATGGAAATATTAGTTCCTTTGAAATCATATTCCTTGACATAGATATATGTCAGTCTAACTTTTATTTGATAGGTATATGTTAATGAATCATGGGCCCCCAAATAGACCAGTCCTGAAAACACAGAATTTTTAAAAAATGCTTGAGAGTGGAAAATAACTACCTGGACTTCTAGACTGTGGCCAATAATAGCATTAATATCCCTACTCATAAGCTGAGTGACCCAGCAGCAGACACAAGACACAGGATTGCATTTGTTGCAATTGTAAAAGAATATGTGTGTCACACTGTTCTTTGCTTGGCTCCCTGTCACCTCCATTCTTGTGATCCCCAGAGATGGATGGTGTGGCGAGCATGAGCTAATGTATTTGGCCTCTCTAACATCTTGGGAGACCTTAAGCAAAGAAGGTATTAAAGCAATTTGTGGTTTTTTTTTTTTAAATGATTACATTAACATCCTAGATGTGACAAGATGTGTCACCTCTGAGCATGGAGGAGGAAAATCACTTTGCATATTCCCTCTAATCAAGTTCCAGAGTAATGCTGTCCTATTTTATCTAGACTCTTGTGCCACACCCATTTCTGTGGCATCCAAGTACCTCACCAGAATATCTGAGCACTTAATGGGTTTAGCTAATTTAGGAATGTCCCAATGAGCCAGATGAACAACAATGCATAAGTGAAGAAGGGCAATCACTGTCAGTCATTTCATTTTGACATTTACATTATTTCTCATTGTTGAGAGAAACACGGAATCAAGCTTCAGTAAAAGTTGTTCAATATAATGTCAGGGGGTATGGATGAGTGTTCACGTTGCACTCCCTGTCAGTGCCCAGCCTGGGTTGGGGAAGCTAATGATCCAATCAGAAGAACACATTTGGTGATGAATACTGGCCACGTGCCACCTGATGTATGTTGCACATATGCTAAGAAGAATGTAATGTTTACATAATTTTTAAAAATGATTTTCTGTACTTCAGAATGCATACATTTTAGATCCAAAAATAAATGGTGTATAGCAAGAGATAAATTTACGGTAAACAGAATAGTAATGGCCTCTATATTAAAAAGCCCTTAGGAGGATTGAGTGTAGGGAAGGGAGAAGATGGTGCCAGATTGTAATAACAGATTTTAAAGCTGTAGCCACATTTTATTCTGGGATGTTTTCAATTCCACCCACTAGTTGAGTATTTTTCTAGTTTGGTTCATTTTATTAATGTTCGACAAGATCAGACACTATAGGAAAAAATCTCCCCCTTTTCCATGTGTGGAGGATTTATAAATCTGATACGAATAGATCACTGATTGCTGTGGTTGACCATGAAATATTAACAGAAATTTAACATGAGTTTCATATTGTGCACAAATGATGTACATTGACATAAAAACTAATCAATAGATAAACAACATATGAGAGAATTTCACTAAGTAACAACACAAGTGAGTAAAGATCATTTAGAATGTCTCTAAACTGTAATGATGTTTTGCTATCCTGGCCTGATGTTATTTCCTTCATTGACAGCTGGAAATGGAAAATGCTGTTTCCTTTGCTTGTATTTTGATATTTTATCAGAAGAAACTATATCCCAGTAGGGTGACAGGTTAAGAAACATTTTGTAGATGTATGAAACATTTAGACTGAAGCACTGAATCATAACTCCACTAATGTTCTGAGATGTCAATCACTGTTCTATATTTTTTCACTAAGTGATCCTAGAAAAGCTTTCCACTTTACATTACAGTCATCTAAAGTAAAGATACAATGTGACTGAATTATTTTACTGATGGTCTGGTAATATTATTTTTACAACCGCCTAAAAGTTCCAGTTGCGTAGGGTTTAAGTTTTAATTCTGTACCACTATTTTAAAATTAATATACAAAGACAAGCAAAAACCTTCTTTTTGTCTCTGGAGGCATGGAAGTCTTTTCTACTTTAAGATATTATAGAGCTCATAGCTGAAAACAATTGACATGGTACTGCATTACATTGTTTCCCTCCTAGTGGAAAAATCCAAACAATACCGTTCTTAGAAACAGGTGGTAGATCCAGACTGGGAAGTGAAAATAAGCAAAAAATGCTTAATGCTTGCACAACACATTATAGTTATATAAGTATGTATCCAAAATGTGGGAAAAGATATTTCACAGTTGTGTTCTCATTATCATTAAATCATACTTTCTTATCGAAATGTTTACAGAAATGAAACTTCAGGAGGCCACTGCCTTTAGTAGAAATCTTTGGGTATTTTTGTTTGTTTGTTTTTCAGTGTCTACTTATAGCTCAACTGGTAGCAATAGATGTTAAAATATCTGAGATTTTTTTTACACTCAGTTTAATACAGAACATAAGAAACAGCAATACCAGTAAATCCAGTAGATTAAAATCTTATGTAGATATAATGGTTCAAATTCTATGATGCCCGGGCCCAGCACAGATTACAACAGCCTGGGAGCCATTCTAAAAAGTACCACTTTGCAACTTTCCACAGGCGCATGGAAATCTCTTTTTTGTTTTGTTGTGTGTGTGTGTGTGTATTTATTTTGATATGAAACGAACCAACCACTTGCAAATGTGACTCAAAATGAACAAACTGATTAATCTGATTCTCCCAGATTCCCAGATCTAAGATTTGGTTCTGTCAAATGTTGTTAGTATTTACTTTAGCATCATTTTATTTTTAAAAAAATCAATGTAATAAAAGGGATTAAAGTTGCTTCTAGTTTTAAGAAAATTATGCATAATGTTATTTTAAAGTTAACTGATGAATTAGGGTCACTTTGTAACCTTGACTCTGTTCTGAGGCAGATGGGTAAAGGAGCCGCTTTGTGCCCCTGCTTGAGCTAGGTGCATTGTGGGTAGTAGCATAGCAGGGAGATCAACTGCCACAGGGCTGATGCTCCCTCTCTCCCATTAGTGGGTCAGCGTGAGTAAAGGCAAGGAGTTGGCAGAATTGTGGCTAAACAGCTCTCCCCCAACATGCTGGTCAGGACAGCTGAGCTAATGCACCAGGAGAAGTAACTTGTTAATGGTGTTAAACCTGGGATACGCTACAAATATTTTAACACTGAGCTTCCACAAAAGTCTTCCCCTTTAGTCTGTGTTGAACTGTCTCCCCGGGGTGAATGTGCTGCAGAGAGAGGAAGTGTGAGAGACGGGGGAATATTACAGCACATTATTCAACTGTGTTCTTTGAAGGTTGAGACTTCTGGGGATATCTTTCTTCCATCAGGATTTTTTTTTTTTTTTTTTTTTTTTAGTGTACCTGCCATTTGGTACAATCTGGTACAATCAGAAGCATAACTTTGGTCTTCTGAAGTAGTCTTATGGGTCCCAGAAATAAATCATCTGCTACTGGGATGGTTAGCAGGGGGTGAACTCCATCACAGACAAGAAAGTCATCCCAACTTTCCCTGTAAATTGGTGGCCAAGAACCCATAAGGATCAGTGTATCAAACATCAGTTCTGGACTTTCATGGTAATATAATCTGACTCAATGGAACTACTATAGAAACATTTAAAAATAAAAGTGTGTGTGGGGTGGGAGAAGGTGAATTACCTGTACAAGCTGTTACACACATTAGTTGGATTAGCCACTTGATTTATTATTTTGCATAGGTGTCACATATCCAAAATTTCCACTAGCAGTTGTGTGGCAGATGCTTATTTTTTTTCACAACGGTGTATATATAAATGCAAACAACATAAAATCTGAGCTTAAAATTTTATTTTTAGTATTAAACTATTTAAAATAAATTCTAAAAGTAAAATTGCCATAACAGTATTCTATAATTCCTTACCACCAAGGTGACTGTTGGTTATACTGTTTGAAAAATAGTCTGTTAAACAATGTTTTAATAAGTTAGTTCAATGGGAGATAAGCATCTACTTTGGTGTTTTTATATAAGATGTTGGAATGATGTTTGATACTGATTAGAGCTAGACAAAAATTTTGGCTGGAATATTTTTCTGTTGAAAAAAATGACAATTCCCTATAATCTAAATGTTCTGTGGAAACATGTTGATTTTAACAAAATATTGTTTGGGGCAAAAAATAGAAATAAAGTGTTTTGACAAGGTCAAAATGTTTCATTCAATCTTAAAGTTTGACCTTACTGGAATGGAATGTTTTAAATGTTTAACATACAATATATGTATTTTTATATTCTCTCAATTAATATACTAATTACCGATTATGAAACCCATCACTAATTATTATAATTTATTTAAATTGTTTTATTGTATGTTATAATTTTAAAATAAACCCTATTTTTGAAATAATATAAATAAACTAAATAAAAAGTACTGTCAAATAAAAAAAAATTAAGTCAAGATTGAAATCAAACATTTAATTTTTATCAAAATAAAATGTTTTGGTTGACCCCAAATTATTTTTGTGTGTTAAATTAAATGTAACAATTTAAATTTCGCATAAAATTTCAAAATATTGACTTTGTTCTGATCGAGGAACTTTTTTCTGTGTTCAAGTATCAGAATTTCCACTGGAAAGGAAATTCTTTGTTTCAAGCAGCTACAATACAGTAGTGTCTTCAAGTGAATGAATGAAATCCTTTTGATGAGAGATTCTATAGTTATTCCAGGAATATTTAAAACCATGTTTTTCTTGGTAGCCGAAGTTTCTAACTCTATGTTAGTTGACTGAAATGTGGGGTTTTTTTGTTTTGTTTTTGTTTTTAAGAATAGAAGAGAGACTTTTTTGGCAGCCATAAAGCTATAAGATCCAGTCCCCTATAGATTCCACTTGTGAAGGGCACAAACATTAGTGCCTCCTTTGCCATGCCCTTCATATTCCAGGGACTTCTCGAGGTCCTATCCAGCCCCACACTGCCATGATTCTGTGAAATAGGGTGTTCCTATACCTAGGCAATCAACCCTCCAGTTTCTGGAATGATAATCTAGGACTGTTGACAGCTGGCCCTAAACTGGAGTAGCTCTGAGACTGCTCTAAGGGCTTGTCTACACTTGTACACTCAGGAAAATTTATCCAAAGTAACTAAAGGTGTGAATTTAAAGTGGTTTAGTTAAACTCATTAAGCCTCTGTGTGGACACTCTGAGAATTAAAGTGGCCTTAATTTGATTTAGGTTCATTCAAAATACCGAAGCTGAGACACAGGACCCCAAATGCAAGTCAAGTGCTCTGTTTCCATTGCTTAGAGGGGCCAGGTAATAGAGTCCCAACATGTGGGGACTCTGCAATTCCTGTCTCTCTCTTACCGTGCTAGAAGGCAAAGATGAGCAATTACCATTTATCTCATTATGTGGTAACTGGGTAAATTGGGACTTTTTACTGGTAACTACTGTTTTTCAGTTACCTTTGACTGAAACAGTTATAGCATATCTAAAACCATGCAGTTCTGGCTAAAATGTATTATATCTAAGTAAAATAAGCTGTTACATTCACACTGAATAGTTAATAAGAGCTTTTCGAGTGCAGACATTTTAAAGAAGAGATTAAACATGAGAAATGCAAGAATTATTATGTGGCCCCTTCAGAATGTCTGCTAACTTATTTCATATGAATCTCTTTTTTAATAAAGTAGTCCGGGGGAGGGATAGTTCAGTGGTTTGAGCAGTGGCCTGCTAAATCCAGGGTTGTGAGCTCAATCCTTGAGGGGGCCACTTAGGGATCTGGGGAAAAATCAGTACTTGGTCCTGCTAGTGAAGACTGGGGGCTGGACTCGACTCAATGACCTTTCAGGGTCCCTTCCAGTTCTAGGCTATAGGTGTATCTCCATATATTCTTAAATTATAAAATCTAATACCGTTAGTAAAGTTACTGATTTACTTGTAACCAAAATTTCAACAAATATTCTATACAACTTTTAAATGTAGCTGGCAGCTTGCTTTTCTATATTTCATGCGAATTTAAAAAAAAAAAAAAAAAAAAACACAGCTTACCCTTGTCAATTTTCAAATGTGAAACAGAACTGGATTCAATTGACTGGTGCAGACACAACTAATTGGTCCAACTAGCTAAGGACTTGCTGCTGAGTGCTTTGATTAATGAATGCTTTCTTTGGTGTAGAAGTAATTCTCAGGCACATTTTAGTGCTATTGACAAAAAAAAGTTGATTCTCTAAAGCATTTTATTTGAAAATATAAAGGAGCATCTTGGCTTGATTGCAAATCTTGTAGTATGTTAATCCTGTTCTCTTCCAGAAGTGCTTACAATAGCACCATTTTCTTTCAGCAGCAAATAAGCAGAACATTATTTCATATATTCCAAAACATTAGAATAAGTGGGAGAGGTGCTGCCTGTTGGTCAAGAAGAAAGATCATCCAAATGTATCAAGTACACATGAGGATTTATCATATATGTTTTCAGGAGTGTATTTTCCTTCTGTTGTGTTAATATCCCAGCTATTCAAAATATTTTCTTCTGAAAATTATGTTTAAAAAATAGATGTGCATGTTGAAGAATATGTGATGATAAAATGATGGTGCAGACATAATCAATATAAATGTATGATGAATTACGCATATGGTCCTGATCCTGTAAACACTTGCATGCATGAATAACATTTATCTCAATGGGACTAGTCATGTACATTTATTGGCATGCACAAGAGTTTAATTACAGCATGTAATACTGATTATTTGGAGGATCTGTTTAGAGCTACAAGTGCTATTAAAAGGCCTAATTCTGATCCCACATCTTTCCTCATACAGTTGTTAAGTAGGCGAGGAGGAGGGGTTGTCTCCTTACTGAACCAGACATTAGGAAATCCACCCCAATTCCTCACCTTCTTTAGGAAATGCCTTCTCTTAATCTGTTTCCAGTTCTGGTTCATCAGGGAACTGACTGTTGTTGATTGTGTACCAGCTCTGGGCATCTGCCGAGTTGTGACTAAATGAATTTTACAACTAATCTACCCACTGCGACCCTGAGCTGCTGAATGGAAGGCAAAATAAAACCAACACTTCACAGGCCTTTCTGGTAATGTGGTGAAAAAGTTCTTCCCAGATCTAAAAAGGCAACTAGCATGATGCATACAGCAAAGGCCCAAAACTGAATCCTACTCTAATCCCAAAGTGAGCAGGAAGGAAGAGAGTTTTAAATCCCAGAACAGAATGGTGTCCCAGGCAAGAGGAAGAGCTATCTAAGCCCTCCCTGTGGGTGTGCAGGAGCCAATACATTTACTCTGCATCTTTCTAACCAATCAATCAGCTTCAGAGGCCATAAGGAGGTTGAGTGCCCACAAGGACGGGAAGAGAGTTGCAATCCTTAAAGGGACCAAGGCTTTTTGTTCCCCCACTCTCAAGAGACAAAGTCTCCCAACCTTTGAAGCTGGGTCTGGGAGGGCATTGTATTTATTATGGGCACAAAAGAACAACATGTTCTTAACAAGACCTCAAACACAAAGTAAGGGAAATGACACTAATCTAGGTCTTGAGAGACTTGTGTTTTAATTCTCTGACCCACAATGGATTTCCTGTGTGACCGTGGGCAATCACTTAACCTCTCTGGGCTTCAGTTCCTCATCTGTAAAATGGGGATAATAGTACTGTTCTGCCTTTTGAGATATTGTGAAGGTAAATATATTAAAGATAGTGATGTGTGCAGATAATATGGGATGGAGGGAGGTCATAAAATAGCTTAGATCTCTAGAGAGAGAGAGAGTGTTATTTACAGTAATTATAATTATAATTGATATGTAGCTGACAAAACATTAAGCTATGGATTTATGTTCATAGCTTTACAGTCATAATATCGCAACGCCTTTGGAGGGCTGATAGGGTACATTAATTGTTTGTTTTCAAATTAAAAATTGTGTATTAAAAATTAACCTATATCCCTTAATTAGTAATACCTTAGATTAAGCAAAATGAAATGATTTGATACATCTAATGTACATTAATCATTTATGCTCTTTGTGTACTTTACTCTCAGCTGGTCATTTTGATTGTTCATAATCAGTTTCATTTTTCTGGTTCTTATGCATTAGCAATGGCACAAAGTTTAGGCTACAAATACTGCAGGGAGACGTATAAATGATTTAAAAGAGGTGCTTTCATTGATTTTTTTTTAAATGTCATGACATCTTTAAATTTTCTCTTTACAATTAGTAACATTCAGTGTTTTCAATGGACCTGAAATATATAGGAGACAGTTTCTGTTCTCATTTATGCTGGTGTAACTGGAGTAAAAGAATAAACTCAGAGTCTGGACCATGGTGCATAATAGTGTGTGTTGTTACAGAGGTTTCTAACACAGGTGAATGATATTATGTATTTTTTCATATTATACTTCTAGTGTTCCAAACAAAAATAGAGTTCTAGATTTATCATTTTTCAAAGTGTTTTGATTATTAAATTAATATCATGCTTCTTTAGGTTTTACATGCTTTTTACAGTTTGGAATTCTGGGTTGGCAATATTGTATTTCAACTAATAATAAATAATTAGACTTTGTATAAAATCATATTTAATTAATAGTCACCAAGCTAAGTGCTGAATTCATTCTGTTTGGCATTATTTAATCTCCAATATAGTGAATGTCTAAGTTAAATTCAGAAAGTACAACATTATAGAGCAATCAGCAATCAGCAATCAGCAAAATGCTACTCACTCACTTTACATTTGCCCAGTACAATAAATTCTTTTATCATTAGGAATTTGCATACATCTTTTATTATATTATTTATTTTCCATATTTTCTTCTGAGTTTACGGTGCCTAAAAATGTCAGGTTTACCTAATAATATTTATTATTATGTAGGTTGCAGCAGTTTTCAATTAACAGAGTGACCTACAATATGACATCTCCTGTCAGTATAGGTTTGTTTTCTTTCCCCAGTAGCATTTTATTTGCTGTTGCTGGTGAGCATGTTGCCATGACATTCAGCCCACAAGAAAGTTCATGGAACATAAAAAGCAATATAAAGATTTCTTAGCTTCTAAAGTTGCCATAAACATGCAATAAAATATTCAAGCAGGACGATACCTTTTGTATTGGTGCAAAAAATTGTCCCTCTTTTCTATGAAGGCCTTAAAATCAGTTGAATTCATATTTCATAAGAATAGCAGTTGGTGATGACAGTCAATTGAAATAAACCTCCCCACCCCCCAAGGTTATTTTCCCCTCATTTCTCCCCTGTGACTGGAGAGGTATTAACTGGCCACTTCACCTTGAATAGTCCCCTGAAATACGTGTTAACGAAACAATGTGTTCCACCTTGTATTTAGCTGTGACACTCTGAGTACATTTCCCAGACCTGAAGAAGAGCTCTGTGTTTGCTCAAAAGTTTGTCTCTCTCATCAGCAGAAGTTGGTCTCACCCATCTTGTGTCTCAAACTGAAATTTTTCTCATCTCCTCAGTGCCTTTTCATCTGTTCATTTCAGACGTTAACTCCCTCCTTTCATGTATTTCTTCCCCTCTTCCCCCCCAGAAAATTCAGGAATACGAGAGAGAGAGAGAATGAGTGAGGATATGGAATCATAGGTGTGTGTGTGTGAGAGAGAGAGAGAATGGGGATGTGGAATCATAGTCTGTGATGGCAATTGCCTGGAGATTCGGTGGGCAGTGAGACAGGTTGTGTTCCTGAGCAATACAGGAAAAAAGCAGCATGAGGAAAAGACACAATGTAGTAGAAGTGTGCCACCAGTGTGGGGTGAAACAGAGCAAGCCAGGAGTAGAAGGAGAGAGGTTGGCAGGTGGGGGAGAAAAGTCTGACAACTGATTAGTTACTCCCTGGCCTGGTATCATCATCATCTAAATGTTTCAACACTCCAAAACCACTGCAAATCTTTTAATCTAAGAGAGGTTGCATTATGTCAGTGAAGTGACACTTTGGAACCAAGAAGTTAAGATTAAGTAGACAATATGCATCAAGGCACAATGTTTTTGGTTGGGTTTTTTTTGTATGTTAATTAAATAATTCAGTGCCATTGCTTTGAGTAAAAGCAAGCCTTGCATGTTTCAAATAGTAAGTGCAAGGCCAATTTACAGCAGGTTTCAAAGATTTTGGAATAAAATTCGTGCAATGTGGTGTAAGAGTAAAACCAACTGGATAGGTTTGTGCACATCTGAAATGAAGCCCAGCAAGTAAAAGGATCCTGCACGTTGGGAAATATATTGTGCATCGGTCATTAAACACATTTTTTAAAGCCCTGTTGCTTCTCTCCAAATAGCAGCATTTCCCCAAATCCCATGAGAAAATTCTTCAAAGCCCTGAGCATATTTGTAGCTAATATAATATTTTGTGATTTATATTCCAATAAAATATTAATACAAATTATTATGAAATTGACCACTACAGAAAAGCATAAATAGTTTGATAATTTATTCTAATTCCCTTAGCAAAAGTGTTTCTGCTTTGAAATTTGATTGTATTAAACGCTGTCCTTTAAACTTTTCAATTAAAAAATCAGTGCCTGCAATGTGCATAATCTGTGTAGCAACAGTCAACATCACAGCAAAGTAGTAAATCCCCATTGGAATCACAGGCATTGATCTCTCCTGGCCCACTGAAAACTCATCCCTCTGGCAAAGTGAGATCCACAAAAAGAATTACATTTCTAGCAGTTTTGTTTATGTAACTATTAAACTGTTCAAAATCCTACAGCTCAGGGTACGAAGGGAGGATATTTATCAGTGGGAGAAGCTTCTAAACAATAATACAGAGGCACTAAAAGCTTGCAGGGGAAAGATAAGGGAAATGCTTAAAACAAAAAAAAGCAGAATGAATTAATGCTATCCAAAGGAGTTAAAGAAAATAAGGGATTTTGTAATGTTATGAGGGAAAACAGAGGCACTAGAGGGAGAATAGAGTAGGTCATTATTAAAGTATAAGGAATATGAAAAAGATTGATGACTCAAATCCAGCTGATGATGATGATTAAAATCTGTATTTAACATGAAATACAAAGAAGAGAAGTTTGGACAACTATGAAAAATGATGTTATAAAAATAACCTTTGAAAACCGCCAGGTAAGGGAATCATTAGAAATTGTGAATTTATACAGCTCAGCTAGTCAAAATTATGCACATGCTATGATATGAAAGGGAATTAGCTAATGGGTTTACTGTATCACCTATAATTTTCTTTGAAAAATTATGGAACAATTTTCAAGAAAGCAAAGAAGAGTGACCATAGGAATGATTTCTTCATAAGTTAACTTCTCCTCAACTAAAAGAAGGAACAGCATTTTTGGAAGGAAAATTACTAGCACCTAGACTATTGCTTTGAATGCTGTAGGAGTGGCCTTATGCACCCTAGCAGTAATAAAAGGCAGCATTATTACTGTGGAAGCCATAAGCCCCAATTCAGCAAGGTGCTTAAGCCTGTTTGAAAAATTTTGAGTAAAAAACCAAAAGGTTTTCACTTTTCAGTCATCAAAGTTTTTGGTTTAGGGAGTTTTTCATGAAAGAAAGAAAGAAAATCTTCTTTCCATGAACATTTAGACAATTTCCACAAAAAAACAGTTTCAATGGAAAATTTTGAACCTGCCCTAGAACCAGGGCCATAATTTTTCCAGGAGGACCAAGGTAGCATGTTGAGCAACAGACTTGTTACACCTGAGGTAGAGGGGTACACTGTTGAGATCCTATGATCCCCTGCTCACACCTGCTGGTGAGGATTGCAAGACCACTCACATTGCCTAGACCAGGGGTCGGCAATCTTTCAGAAGTGGTGTGCCGAGTCTTTATTTATTCACTCTAATTTAAGGTTTCGCATGCCAGTAATACATTTTAATGTTTTTAGAAGGTCTCTTTCTATAAGTCTATAATATATAACTAAACTATTGTTGTATGTAAAGTAAATAAGGTTTTTAAAATGTTTAAGAGGCTTCATTTAAAATTAAATTAAAATGCAGAGCCCCCCCCGCCCCGGACTGGTGGCCAGGACCCGGGCAGTGTGAGTGCCACTGAAAATCAGCTTGCGTGCCGCCTTCGGCACACGTGCCATAGGTTGCCTACCCCTGGCCTAGACATTTTCTATCTGGGCTAATGCTGCCAATGTTGCTAGCTAGTCCTTCAGCCTTTAGTTTCCCAACATTGCCAGTCAAATCATGTGTTTTTCCTTGTATAAGTGTGCTAGAGGAAGGGGATCTGTGTGCCTTCTGCTAACTGTACTGCATCCATGAAGTCCCAGCCTCAATTTAGCTCTAAACATCTAGAAGTTAATGGCTCTGTGAGCAATAAGCTGTATTGCTATAGCAAGAATAAGAAGACAGAAGCTTAATTAATAGAATTATTAATTTAGTGGATGAAAGAAACAAAGCAGATGCAGTATATTTGGTGTTTAGTAAAGAAGTTGATCCTGTTTTGCTTGTATTCTTAATTAATCTCTTGGTTAAAATTAGCCTGGACAGGAAAACTGACTGACTGAAAACTGTCTGAAAGAATGAAAAAAGGACATTAAAAGACAAAAATGTGTATCATTTCATACAATTTCCACAAACTGAACGCAATTAAACTTCAAGCAACACAACTCTCGCAACCTGACACAGTCCCTGTCTCTGGAAAGTCATTGGATCCCATTGGCTCTAAGCCCCCTGGCTCTGGGTAGAACTAGGTCACTGTGTCTGTAAGGCACACTCTCAGGGAGAGACCCCATGTTTGCCATCCTCCTTTGGTGCGTGGAGCTCTGCCTCTCACCTTAAATCCCCAACTAGTGCCTCAATTCTCCCAAGCGTAAACATGCTTCCTCGGTGTTGCACCTTGCTATGAGCCATCTGAGTTTCTCAATCAACCCTTTTAGGGACAACAAGCCAGGAAGTTTTTAAACACAGTCACTTTGACTATAAAGCACTAGAGAGTTTACAGATCTGTGCAAAATAATAGTCCAGAGAGAGACTGTCTGATTTCACTTATTCTGTGAATCTGAGGTCTGGTCTGTCCTTCAGGAAAGGCAAAGTCCCTTCTGCCTTCTCTCTGTTAAGCCCAGTTTTATGGCTTGTGGTAGTAGATAGCCAGCCTTGCCCAGATAAGCATCTAGTTAATACTGAGCATATTTGGATTTTTGCATTAGCATAATCTCTGCCTTTCTAAAATCATATAATCCACCTTCCATAGCCAATCCAATGCTAATAACATTACACCTATCTGTATACAACATAAGAGTGCTGATTTAGAAGTTACACAGCAAGTTTGACTTTTAGAATTCCCTTATGGAGTTGCTCAGATATCAAAAATCAGACCGGTTAACTCATGTGTTAGGGTCAGGATTATTTCAGTTGGGGAATTAGCTTGTGTTTTAGTGTTATTTCTTTGGTGCGACTCAGCAGGATTCTTTGGAATGAAGTTGTTTTGATTTACCCCTTTCCCCTAGATGTTGGGCAGTGGCATAAGATATAGGAAAAGAGAGGACAGACATGAGGGACTGTCTCTTAGGTTCTGGCTCAGACGTCAGGGTAAATGTAATCTTTTACGTTTGTCTTCAGGATTGAATTATGAATTACAACTACTCCTTTGATAGGCCTGAGGCTTTGGATGCATAGTTTGTCCTCTATGGAGATGAGCAATACTGTGAAGACAAGAGATACCAGTTTACTGTATATTTGATTACAAGTTAAAGTTGTATTCAGTGGCCTTTCAATTCAGTTTTGTGTAATTTTGTATTTATTGGAGGCATTACGAGCTGCAATTGCAATGAGAGATTATTTATATTCTATAAAACATTTATTGGGTGACTGGAATAATAATAATAATTTACACTAAGATCTCTAAAGATTGAATCCACTCTTATTTTTGGGTTAAAAGTTCATCCATTATACTGAACAATATGACATCTAGGTGTAGATATTCCCCAGAGGTGTAGCTTAAGCCTCTTTTTCTCTCCCAGAGGGTGGTATCACCAGTATTTGGAGAAGCTTCTCCCCTCTCCTTATGAAAGTTGGGTCCTGTTTTGTTTTTTGGTTTTGTTTTTTTTTGGTGCGTGGTGCCTCCATTCAGAGTGACTCCTCACTGTGACATATATCCAGTAGGGTCATCCCTTGAGAAATCAATGATGATAATAGTAGCTGGCAAGGAATGTAAAGCCCAGTACCCAGGGGACAATTAAGTAAATGAAATAAGTGCCAGAAAAAAATGACCTATTAAAAAATAACAGTATAAAAGAGTTGTGATCTTTAATGGAACGGGAAAATAGGATCTGGGGAAAGAAGGGATTAAGGTTAATTAATAATTAACCAACAGTTATAAATAAACCAAATCTTCAGCTTCTAACACTCCCAAACTCCTCAAACCTCACGTTTCTTCCTGGCACTTTCCAGAGACAGATGGCATAGCTGAGGTTGCATGGCCTGAGGTGATGTATTGTAGCACTGGGATGTTGACCAGTTTAAACAAAAGTTACCTTTTTGTTTACCTCTGGGTAGGTCAAATGCCTCTCCCAACTCTAGTTGGGCTCACTGCTTTTCCTAGTCCGGAATCCTTCTGTGGTCTCAGGTGGCTGTACCGGGTCTCACATCAACCTCTCTCTGGATGCTAGTCATGGCAGTTCTGGAGTCTAATCCCTGCAGCTGGACTCTGAGCAATGCAACTCTCTTCAGGGGGAGTGGCAGTTTAGCCTGGACATCCCTCTCTCCCAGCTTCCAAACACACACATCCCCCCTTTTTTTTCTGTCAGGCTGCCACTTCCCTTGTTAGCTTGCTGGGGGCTGTTCATCCCTGGCTTGTCATTGGCCCAGTGGACAGTCATCCAAATCAGTCCATGCAGAAGCCCCTCTAATTGGCTCCAGCAGGAGTTTTTACTTTATTCTGTCCCCACCCTGACTCCAAGCATGTTAGGAATGGGATCATAGGACTTTGGTCACCATCTTAATTGTAGACCTTTTGGTAGGGCCCTTAGAGTCTTAGACCAGACATCCAAGAGTTGGGAAACCCTCAGCAGGTTATGTAAGTATTTCCCTGTGATAGTTCATCTAAACCCCTATTTAAAAAACTTGTCTGAGACTTTTATCAGCAAGAACATACAACCCCCTTTTAGGCCGGATTCTCACATACATACATAATGTGACAAGTATATATTTTCTTATAACCATATTCTCTAGTTATTCACAGGAAAAGATCTATGTTTCCAAACTTCACACCATCAAATTAGGCCTGAATAAAGATTAGGAGTGGCAGGGTCACTACAAAAAATAATTTTCCCTCTGATACTTTACACCATCTTGTCAACTGTTGGGAATAGGCCACTTGCACCTCGATTGAATTGGCATCGTTAGCACTGACCCTCCCACACACACTTGGCAAGGCAACTTCCATCTTTTAATGTGCTGTAATCTATATACCTTCCTACTGTATTTTTCACTCCATGCATCTGATGAAGTGGGTTTTAGCTCACGAAAGCTTATGCCCAAATAAATTTGTTAGTCTCTAAGGTGCCACAAGGACTCCTTGTTGTTTTTGTTGATATAGACTAACACGGCTACTCCTCTGAAAACAGTCTTTAATTTATTTATCCTCCTAATATCCTTCTGAGATGAGAAGGTACTATTAATTGTTATAGATGGGGAACTGAGGCATAGAAAGATTGTGACTTGACTAGCATCATAAAGGATGTCTGTGGCAGAGCAGGAATTGAATCTGGACCTACCACAGACCAAACTAGGGCTGTAACAACTGGTTCATCCTAATTTCACATGAAGTATTTTGGCTTTTTATTTTAAGTAGTTTCTCCACAAATTTTGCTTAATGTGAAATGACAGCTAAATATCTGCTTTACTTCGAAATATATGAAGTTAAAATATCTGCATGATTTTGATGTAAAACTGATTTCTCTCAAAAATTGTGTCATTTATGCTATAAATTAGGCCTATTTTTAAGCTCACAGCAAAATGGGGAAAACCATGGTATTTGTATTAGTTGTGCATTGTTTGTACAGTTCGTATAAAGATGCTGGGTTTCTTTAAAAATGTATTTATCACTTCAGAGACGTTTCAGTAAAAGATACAAAACAAAAATGTTCATAGGCTAAACTAATCTTTGTCTTAGAAGAATTCTCAAAAAAAGAAAACATTGTGAGGAATAGAAATAAAAAAACATAAAGGAGGTTATACTTACATGATATGTTTCTCTGATAGTAATTAGCTTTAATCTGATTTTTGTAAGAAACTAAATAAAATTTGGGACTAAATTAATTACTAAATATTTAGTAAAGTGTGTAGTAAAAGAAAATGATCATGAATCCCGAGTTAGATAGGTAGACTGTAAATGTATAGAGCCAGATTCTGATACCATTACTCATGTTGTGTAGTTACTCCATACGTAGTCCACTGACCAGGTGGAGTAATGTGGTGTTCATTGTGAGTAAGCCCATAGAAATTAAAAATAACATTCCCAAATACTTCAGTGTTTTCTGAATTTTGTTCTATTCTGTTAAGACAATTTATAATTAGGGCTGGTCAAAAGTTCTCCATCAAAACTGTTTTTGACAGAAAATTGAGTTTCTGACTAAGCCACATTTTTCATAAAAAAGGCTGTCTGCTTTCTATAGAAAATGTTGACTTTTTGTTAAAAAATGGAAGATTTGAATTTGGAAATGCTGCCATGGTGCCTCATGAGGTTTACAGTTTTAGGTGCTTTGTGTCCCTATTCTCTTCTATGAACTCCTTAAATCATGTTATCTGATATAATGCACAGTGGCCCTGGGACTCCCACGATCCACTACTTGGCTCGCCAAGAAAAGAGCCCAGTATGTAGAAGAGAATTGGAACATAAGGCCTGCAAGTGAAAACTCCCATGAGGCACTTTGGAAGCATATCTGCATTGAAATATTTGATGTTTTTGTGGAGCGGCGGTGGGGGTGGGGAGGGCATTTTCCAGTCAGCTCTGTTTATCACAAATCTTAGAGGACCAAAACCCCATTTAAAGGGAAAGGGAAAGAGACAGTCACTCATGAAAAAAGCAGAAACATTATGTGCAAATAATGTTGTGGAAAAAGATAATGGTGGGAAACACAGTAAACTCCTCATAGTAGCATAGGGCCTTATCCATAGGCCATGGAAGCCAAAGGAAGGACTCCTGTAGACTTCAAATGAACTTTGTACGAGATTCTTTGTGCTACCTGGTAGGCTTTGAAGTGCTTACAGTTCAATTGTCCCTTCTTGCAGGAAAACTCTCAGAACGAGACAGTTAAGGGTAGGAAAACTCCATGACAAATCTTTCATGAAGTTTTCACCAGATTGTTCTGCTGGAGGGGAAGAATAATCAATGGATATGTCTTCAAATTTCTCAGATCCCTGGGGATCTGCAGCAGGCAGATTTACAACTATGGAGGATGGTGAGGTGAAATGGAGGCAGCAGAGCTGATATACTCAAGAAACTGTAGAATTCAGGGCACATGAATTCCTTGCATGCTCTTACTGTTGGGAAAAGTTAGCCGTTGACAATTTTTTTTTATGACATTTGCTATTAGGAATATAGGGTGAACTTATATTGTATAGACCATGGTCTGCTACATTTTGTTCCTTTATTCTGCCTCTTCAACTAGCCAGGAAACAGATCTGATTGCTCTTTGTTTCACATCAGTGAGAGATTGGGATTTGATTTGTCAAATTGTGTTACTTAAGAACTCTGAAAGTTTCAATGTGATTTAGGGTACAATCTTTACAGAAGATAATACAGTAAGTTTGAAGACTTTGATTGAAAATTAAAGACATGCCAATAATGATCAATGTACAAGACACTAATCTAACTGAGAATGCTAAACTAAAGATTTAAGAAATTGAATTGTTGACCTGGAAGACAGGCTCAGATTAAGAAATGTCAAGTTGGTATGATGTCCCACAGGCATAGGGACAGCAAAATTGAGATATCTGGTTTTAGCAGAGCATAATTGGAGACAGATAATTTTGGCCTTCTTCTGCAATATGCTTTGAGTCATATCACTATGACATCCCAAACATTGTTTGTGAAACATACATTGTTTATATGAGACAAAAAAAATTTTGAATGTAGGATAAATATTTTTATTTTTTCATATACAGTCTGTCTGTATGTGTGTTCTATATATTTCTATAGTGAGAAGTAGTAATCCACTCTGGAGGTCACAAAGAAGTGGATCAACATGATCAAGTCATCATCCATCTTCTATCTCTAAAAGAACTTGAGATATAGGAATGTGAAATCATGACATTTATATGCATAGAAAAGCTAATTTGGATCATTTTATAGGACTCTACTGCTTACATTGTGACCTGTATATTTGCACTAAAGATAAACAAAGGACCCAGCATTAGAATAATCCATCAATCAAAAATTCATGTTAATAAAGCCTGCTCCTGTCCTTTGATACAGTATGTGAAAGGCTTTTTGAAAGGTTTAGGAAAGTTTGGGCTTATGCCTCTAGTAATATTTCTTTCATATAAAACTGGGAGACAACAGAGTGAATGGGCTATGGATCTGGCTAGTCCAGGGACAGCTGTTATTGGCTATGTTGATGAAGACCAGGATCTCCAAGAATCTGCTTAGCTGTTTTAGGAGTGGGGAAATTTAAAAGAGAAATTCAGAAACCAAGATAAAGTTGATGGCAAGAAATTCATCAAATACTCTTGAACACTAGATAATATAAATCATTAGTGGGACCAAGTTGCAGACTTGATTATTTATAGAAACAGATGGAGAGGAGGGAAGAAGGTGTCACATTGTCTATGGATTATAATTCTTTTCTTTTGTGATTTGAGGGTCCTACAGAGAGTGAATACTCATTTGATTGAATTTGATGTACAAATGTGGCCTTTTTCTTTCCACTATGGTTAACTTGCTAAGAAGATTCTTTAAGGATAGTCCATCTGGATTTTTTGTGAAGTTCACTACATTGGAATAATTTACTCTGAATGCATATCTGAACTAGAAGTCAAATAGTTCTTAAATCAATGCTTCTAAGGACAATAGTTTCTATATTAATTCACACACACACACACACACACACACACACACATATTAAAGGTCTCATGATGTGTGAGCCACTGAGCCCCTTCTGAGTAGTGATGAACATCGTGAACTCCTGTTGACTTCAATATGCATTGAAGAATGCTAAGCATATCACAGGATTAAATCCCAGAAGCAGATGTGTCTTCAAAGGGAAATTGGCTTAGTTATTTTCTCAGCCAAGCATCTTATGATGTCAATACAAAATATTTAAAAAAATGTTTTATCACTGTTCAAATACAATTTAGTGGAACTTTTGAAAAATAGTTCTTTTGTTTTTTTTTACCTATACCATTGCATAGTTTCTTCATCTGTGGACAAAGTGACAGTATGTAATTATATTCCAGTGTTCAACTAATATAATCCAGTTTTCATTAGACTGCTGAAAGATGAATTTTTATTGAATAGTTAAATGTGCATAGTTTAATAATAATAATTTTCCATTAGTTTTACCTTTGTGGAGACTAACTTGAATACTTGAAAAAGTATTTCCTTTTCAGTCTAGGTCTATTTCAGGGGAAATTTTTTACAGACTGAAAGTAGCAGAGAAGTTGTTTGACAGTGAGTGAATCACAGTTGTGCAATGAATGGGCCTGTTTTACTCAGACCAATGCCTCATTCAGGGTTTGCCCACTGTTGGCTTCAATGGGCTTTTTAGCAGGGCTATATAGTGTGCTGTGAATTAAAGTACTAGGTGAGTTTGAAAGATATGGGTGAAATAATGATTGAATAGCTGTTGTATTCACTGAGCATTATTCATCCTAAACAGTGAATGAATGACTATTCTTGTGGGGTTAAAAACGCTATGGGATTATATATTTAAAAACTGTATCAAACTTTACATGCAAGTTGCACAGATAACCTTGACTATTTTATTTCCACAGTTTGGAAGGCTTCTCTTTGAGTTACATTGTGCCTTTGGCATTTTTTGCTCAAGGCTGCGCCCAATGTGTTAACTGTGCTATCTCATAAGCAGTCCTGGATGGCAAAATGATTATGGGGCTTATTTTTCCCATTTGTTCTGAAGAGGAAGGAGTTGATTTTCTTCTAGTCTGTAGCAACAGCAGATTATGACATTGCCATGATGGACTGCCATGCTGGGATGTATTTGCCACCCTCCCTGCCCCTCATTGCCCCTCTTCTCTGATGGGGAGTGGGCAGGCATGCATGCTTTCCCCCTAAAGGAATCAGTAGACCACATGAACATGAAGAGGGGTGGGTGCTCTCATTTCCCTTTACCTTCATAGGCACGTAGTCCAAGTGACGATATAGCTGTTTGTAAACATAATGTGTTTTTGTATGGAATACAATTCATAGTATGTAAATACTTCCAGACCCATTTGGAATGAAAGGTGCTATTATATGAATGTTGTTCTTAGCTGGAAGTTCTTAGCATATCTTCCGGCAATGTATAAAACCCGTAGGTTACCATGAAATATTCAGAAAGAAAAGGAAAACCACAGAACATAAGAAAATTCAGCATTTGAGACATTGTGATGTATAACTGTTAAACAATGTAGGTTTGAAATTGAAAACAAAGTAGGTAGTTAACAAGAAACCTCTTAAAGGGGATGGTGGAGGGTTTTCACAATAAATAAGTAGGTTTTTCAAACTTCACATTACATTTTTACTGACTTTACCTACTATTAGGTGTCTTTTGAACTGAGTCTATGGCCTAATAAGAAAATCAAGAGTGTATGAAAAAATTAAATATATAATTTATAAGCAAAACCATTTCCATTTATGCACAGATAGTGCTCCCTCTGTCATGAGCTAATGTTATATTTTAATGAGAATGTTGCAAAGATTAACATGTTATTTATATTGCATGCTTTGATGAAAGCATGAATTAATATTCTTAACTTTGATCAATGGATAATAAAATGGAATTTTATACATAGCAAAATATTTCTACTCTGAAATGTTTTAAATCTTTGTCTTGTTCTAAGCTTCATATTCATACCTAGTATTTAAGACCATTCAGAATATTACAAGCTTCAGGGTTTCAATAGAAACTATGCAAATGAGGTATACATTTTACTAAAACTGTCACAAAATATATTTTTTCATGTGTTGAGGTTAAATACTGTAGGCTTTTCAAATTTCAGACTAGATTACAGTTGGCAGGGTTCAACTGATTTAAATCCGTAAAAGGGGCTTAATTTTGGTGAGGAATGATAAATTAGAAACCTTGCAGCTATTGAGTGATTTTGGTGGATTCCCTGGAATTGGTCCTGAATTAGATACTTTCTAATCCAAACTTGGTGGTTTAGAGTCAAAATCCTATCTATTTTCAGTAGGCTTTGCATATCCAGTGGCACTGAGACTAACTTTATATAAACAGTACAGCTTGTTAAGGCTAGTGTATATTCCACTGGAATTTAGATACGATTGCTGACAAGTGAGTCCTTGCAGGTGATACTTAGATGAAAATATCTTTATAGATACTAATCCAGTTCTACTGGAAAGAAAATTGTAATATAGCAATATTGTCACAAAGAAGTTTGTACACCTGATTTCCACTTGTTTCATCTTGCTTCCTTGGAATACAAAATAAAAGGAAATCAGATTGCTTGTGTTTCAGAATCTTTCAGTTTTAAGCTATGTTTATGCTTCTGTGACTTCATGACAATATTGTCTAACAAAACATTTTTCTTTATACATCTGTCAGAAAATGGTTTTGCTATGATTTAGTAACAAATGTTAATGTTGCTTGGCTACAAGAATAATAATTCAGAAAACCCAAGTCTCCAATTTTTGTAAACACTTCCTTGTTGGATTGTAGTCAATACATTCCTAGAGGTAAATTTTAAAAATGTAAGATTTAGGAGTTTATCAGGGTCTTGTTCACACTTTCATTCTTAGCCCCAGTCTGTAATACCTATGACCTTCACCATTACCTCTATCACAGCAGCAATAAATATGGTAAGGATACTTCTTGGAGAAAAGACACAGGCACTGCAACCTGAAGCTGGAATGGAGGAGCAAAACACAGTGTATGGAATTGTCCAAGAGGTCCTCATTTTTAATTTGTATGTATAAATGCACATGCAAAAACGTATATGAAATTTCTCAGTAAACAAAACCAAAGCATGGACAGTGTCACCCCAGTGATAACAGCTATCACTGGAACAGACTTTTCCCTTATTTGGTTTAACCAATTCCTTTTCACTTGCTGACTGAAGAATAAAATTCTATGGTGGATTTAAATAAGCTATATCTCAGCTGTCACAGCTCTGAGAAACTGTGCCTTATACCCCTTCCACGGTCCCTCAAGGGCATCCATTCTAGGCACCCAGCTCCTCAGTATCTGTTTTCTAGGGTGGAAATCTGAATCTCTCTTCCCTCTGACCATGATTTTTCCCAGGCTGCACAGTTCCCTGCCTACACTGTGATATTCCCAGCAATGCCTAATCAGGCCAGCATCTGCACTTTGCTTTCTCTTCAGAGGTTATTAACAACATAATTTCCCACAGTTAATTTACCATACACCACTTTCTAAGCAAGCACATTTATTCTAAGGTGAAAGCATTACAGAGAAAATGTATTAAAAACAATAAAAGAATTTGCACACATGCTAATAAGCTTTACAGAGATCACCCCCACAACTTCCACATGGGCTCTAGTAGGAGTCAGTCCTTCCAATCTCACAAAGAGGTTTTTCTATGGTTACAAGTTTATAATGGCCTTAGCTCAGAACCAGAACAACCATGAAAGTTCATTCTTTTCTGTATACATCTTGTGCCTTTGATCTTGGCCTCCTGTAATAGGTGATCTTCAGACAAAGGCCCTTCCCTCAGGGTGTAGCATTATTGCATAACCATGGGTGGGAGATTTGCATTCAGCTCCCCCTAGATATTTTCCAGAAAATCCATTTCACATGTGTTGTCTCAAAAGACCATTCTTGTCTGCCACATTGTTCAAGATAGTCCTTTGATCATCCAGACCCACAATAATACATAACTTTTATATTTAATACAACGGATTCCAGATAAACTTAATTCACTAATTTTTTTCAAGGATATTGCAGGAAATGGCCATATTGGTCACAACAGTTTCATAAGCTGGAATGACATTTGTACTTTCACACAACTATATTAAAACAATGTTTTTAAAAAATCCAGAATCCCTATTTTAAAAGATTTGTTGTTAAATTACTCATCTATCATCAAATATGTTTGTGTGGGGATATTAATTAAGAAGTTTTTTCAGGGACTAAGTCGCTTATTCTTAAATGAAATTTTCCTCCCACATACACCTATACTTTTCAGTACCCATCAATATCCATTTAATTTCCCACTTTGTAACTGCACTTATGTCATTGATGTTTATTACAAATACTATCAAATTTACATTAGAGCTACTAAAACTTAGCTATGTCTGGTATTCCAAACCAAACCTACTTCTGATTTATGGCAACTCCTAAACGAAATGAAGTTGCTGTCTCTAGATTCTGATTTTTATGAATGTCAACAATAGGGAATGTTCTGTCCGGTTCAAAACTAGTAATGCTATAATAATAATAATTTTATAAGTGTATGTGTGCTTTAAATAACACACTTTTGCCATATTCCCAATGGTCGTGTTTAAATAAAGGCAATAACCTCCAAATTAGGTAAAGCTCTTAAGCACATGCTTAAAAGTAAGTACTGGCTTAAATCAATCACTGTTCAGAAAAGCATTGGGACAAAACGTGTGTAAGGGTCTGATCCAGCTCCCGTTGGAGTCAATGGTCATTGTCAAAAGTTGATTTACTGGTGTAAGACCAAGTTCTAAATATTTTGCTAAATAGGGTTGGACTTAAGTAGATGCTTAAATGTTTTGCTAAATTGAGGCCAATATCTTGAATTCTAGAAATGAAAAATACAGGAGCCATTGAATTGTGACCTTCTTTAAGTGATGCTAAAAAGTCATTGGACCTGATTGTCTACTGTCTTACACCTTATATGGTCATTTATTCCTGTGTCAAGTGAGTGCAAAGTAAGTGTGTAATGCTACACAATCATGGTGATAGCATTTTGCGCTTTCCCCCCCACTTAATGCGACAGATGCAAATGACTGCACAAGATGCAAAGCAGCAGAGAATCAGGCCCATATTCCAAGGGTACATTTATACTACCCGCCAGATCGGGTAGTGTAGACGTACCATTGGCAGGTAGTGATCGATCTATTGGGAATCGATTTATAGTGTCTAGTGTAGACATGATAAATCGATCCCCGATCGCTCTGCCGTCAACTCCTGTACTCCACCGCGGTGAGAGGCAGAAGCAGAGTTGATGGGGGAGCGGCGGCAGTTGACCCCGTGCCGTAAGGATGCAAGGTAAATCGACCTAAGATATGTCAACTTCAGCTATGCTATTCTCGTAGCTGAGGTTGCATATCTTAGGTCGATCCTCTCCCATCTCCTCCCCCCCTCCCAAGTATAGACCAGGCCTTAGAGATAAAGAGAAGAGAACACCAAGAAGATATGGGTTATGTGGGTGTAACCACATGACAACTCACCCCTGCGGCGCTTCCTGCTGGTACTGTCTGGGAATTAGCCCTTCAGCCGTCAGAGTGCCCTCTGCAGGCCAGTGTTCCACTCTTCCTGGCCCCCGTGTTCCTCCCGGATCCGGTCCTTTGCACGCTGGGGTGCTGCCCCTTGGCAGTACACGCCTCAGTCTCTGGGTCTCCCCTCGCTGGGGAACCCCCACCCACTATCTCCACCTTGCCTCAGTCTTTGGCTACTGCCCAGTCTCCATCTAGCCCCCGTTCACTGGGGCAGACTACAGTATAAGCCACTCATCACAGGCAAGGTTGGGTTTGGACCTGCTGCTTCTGCCTACCCCTTTGGGCTGCCCCCTGCAACCGCTGTACCTATTCGGCCCTCTACTACTGCAGCCTGGGGGTTTCCAGGCCGGAGCTCCCCAGCTCCCTGGGCCTTCCCCCAGCCCTGATTCAGCTCAGGTACCTTGGTACGCTCTCAGCATCCAGGTCTCTCCCTCTCAACAGGCTAGAGAGAGAGTGTCTGTGCTCCTGGCCCACTGCCCTCTTATAAGAGCCAGCTGGGTGCTGTTTGGGGTGTGGTCCCAGCTACGGCTGCTTCCCAATCAGCCCAGCTTTCCCCCCTGACCCAGCCCTCTCCAGGGCTGTTTTAAGCCCATCCAGGCAGGAGTGGGTGACCATCCCGCTACAGTAGGTACGTGTTTAATAACCTGGGAAGTGCTATTTGTGCCAGCATGCCTGTAACAAGAACTTTGATTAGCTAAATCCCTTAGTTCAAGCTGTGTCAACTCTTTGTAGATTTTAACTTGTGTCAAGAAACGGAAGATTAATTGAAGAATTATGAAGTTTTTTTGTTCACTGGTGTAAATTAGGATAGCTCCATTAACTTCAATGGAGCCATACCATTTATACATTTGGCCAATTTTTTTCTTGGAAATGATTTTTGTCAAAGTAATTTTATTGTCACTTCTGTCACTCTCTGCAGTTGTTTCCCCTATTGGGTGAGGAATACCACACATTCAGAGCCTAGAAATTCAGGTTTATTAATTCAAACCCTTGTTTGATCCAAAAGCATGGCCTTATGCTTATAATTACTGTAAAAGCAATTAATGGCATAGACTCAGAAAAAATTATCGATCAATTATTTTCTCCTGGAGCATAGGCAGGTCACAATGAACTTCTCCCATGAGGTTCCACCTATTCCCTTACACTCTAGCATTTTTATATCTTTCCATATTATATGACCATCCAATCAACATTAAGCATTGTGTTTTACATAATCTGTACAATACACATGTGTGACCTTCAGTTTACATAAGTTTTGCTATTTTCATGTTATTATATCCGTTTTCCAATTACTTATTTCCATTGACCACACACTTATATCGCCTTACTCAGTTTAGGGACTTTCTTGGGTTTCTCCCGCCCCCCGCCCCCCAATACAGGGACTTTTTGGCAGAACACTATGTATTTATTGTACTAATTACCTTCCTCTTATCTGTGTCCTTCAACACAGTATGTTCCATAAACAAAACATCAACACTGTCCTGTACCTATAGGCATTATTAAGCAAGTTCATGTAAGGAGAATTTAGTAAAGCAACATCATGTCAAGCAAAGACTAGATTGAAGCCTGCTAGCCTAATATTAATATTATCTGTACCACTGAAATTCTTTCACTATACTTAACCAATGATTATGACATTTCCAACACCTAAGTAGGAGCTACCTGAAGTGAAAAATTCCATACTTTCCTTCTGTGCCTGACATGTCTCAGTATTCAGGCACAGGACAGAGAATGTATCAGTTCAAAATGTCTTTCTATTACAAATTAGCAGATATTTTATGTGGAACCTTCTCACTTCTGAGAGAATATTGTTTTGTCTGCAAACTCTCCACGTTGTTTCTGGTTGGTTACAGTGGTAACTTTTCACTTTTGTGTGTGGTTGTCTGTGTCCTGTTACTGTATTTTATTCCTTCTGCCAGGAGATAAGCAGTGTTGGGTCTTTAGAATGCATCATCTTCTTGCTGGGAGAGAAACTGATGACACAGACTCAGGATATTTCCCTTTCATTTATTTTATTCAAAAGACCTGTTTACATTGAGTAAAAAAGTCAAAACAATAGCAAAGTTTCAGAGAGCGCTTTTTCCAATGCAGGTCAACTTTTTGACAGCAGTAGCCAGCCTGGCTTTGCCCAGTCAAATGCTTTCAGGTATTTTGACAAGTCTCACTTAGGTTTAGCCCTTTTTATGGAGTTACTATCCAATTATGGAGTTCATATCCAGTGTTCATTTTCAAAAAATTTTGTAACACACATTCACTTCCACCTTTGCCGTAACAATATTATTTCACATCCCTCATTTTTTTATTACTACATTAGATTAATTTACTCATTTATTAGAGCCACAAACATCAAAATAATGAAAGAACCAGGAACATAACATACATTTTTATAACTGCTTTATGTCAGTGTTTAAACACCATTTACTTCAACAGCATTACATTACCCAGGAGCTTAGATTGTTATGAGCAAGTAGCCAGACAACAAGAGGTTATTGAATCCAAGTGCTCTTAAAGCAAATAAATGTGATGTTTCAAAGGGTTTCTTAATGCTGGGTTTCTACATTAAATTAACTGCAGGATTGCTGGTAGATACATTTGACAAGAAACATCTTAAGGACTTTTTAACCCAAAGGTTTTATCCTCCATTTCACGTATAACAGGTACTGCTGGAGAAAATATGTCAGGTTCAGAATGTTCTGTAGTGCCACTAAAAATCACAGCTATGAATTGTTTTGCCTGTTTTCTTTGTTTTTATTGTTATCAGTGATCCTGAGGCTTAGCTTCAGTACACAGTAATCTATTGGGAAATTAAAAGGAAACTGATACTGGTAGTTCTCAAGTAGTATCATACAGAGAGCTTTGCGAACTGCAGAAAACTAGCACTAGCATCTGGATTAGCAACCTGTCAGGGTCTACAGTTTTCAGACTGGCAAAGAGGACAAGATGAATTAACTAGGCTGGAGTAGAAGGGTACTCTATGTGAAGGAGTGAACTCAGCATGGAGTTCACAATCAGAACAGGCTGGGGATAATCAGAGACTCCTGGCTTTGCCCTAGGATGGACCTATTTAAACAGAAATAGGAAAGTCAGCAGGGGAAAAGAGACTAGAAGTTATCCAGTTCTAGAAGGCTAGCCTGGCCAATCACGGAGACCTTTTTTTTGGATTTTAAATTTGGTAGTTTTGAATCAGGGTTCTCAGCTAAGGACCTTTGAAGTGTCATTTCACATTCTCCTTCCAAGAGACTTCATAGGAGGCACAATTCTTTTGACCAGTTTGTTTTGGCTTCTCTTTGTGCTGCTCTGTGCAAGCATATTTATTGATGGCTAGTTGGGGGAAAATAACATAGAGCTCACCCGCAGTGCCAGATCTTTCCACAAGAGGACATGTAGGGTGGCCTAGACCTTCACACATGGCTCCTGAACATGGACTTTTGGGAGCTCATTTCCATCAAGAAGGGTCATGGAGGAGGTCCTCTGGTTACTGGTGAAAAAGCACCAGACAAAGTGTGACAGGAAGTGTTAGTTCCAGGAGACACTGCTGGCTGCCCTGCAATGTCTGCAGGAAGCACAGCAGCACAGCATGAGGGGAACCAGCAGCAGACTGGAGGAAAAGGGAGAGACCTGTGTTGGGGTTCACCTGAGCCTTGCCTTGACTAGGTCAAGCATTAATGATGACCCAGAGGCCTATTTGACAACTTCTGAGTGGGTTGCTACCATGGTCAGGTAGGAAAGACGTTCTTGGGCAGTGCAACTGGTCCTCTAGCTTACCAGGAAGGTACCAGCAGTCTGTTGTGTGATGAATGTGGACGAAGCTCAGTTGTATATGGCTATGAAGAGGGCCATAATGGATTGGATTGGCCTTTTCCTAGAGCTATATCAGAAGTTGTTTCAGGCTGAAGTCTTCACCATTGGGGCAGGTGCACATGCCATGGGCAGATAACCCTGGGATCCAATTACCTGATGGCTGTGTCTAGAGACCAAGACCATGGAGAAACTAATGGACAATATCATCCTGGAACAGTACTTGCACATCTTCCCAGTCTTGGTACAAGCCTGAGTTCAGTGCTTTTCGCTGGCATCTACAGGAGAGGCAGTGGAGATGACAGATTCCTGGAGGCTGAAGCACTTATAGCTGGAAAGCCAAGCCCCACAATGGGCCAGCCCAACCAGGAATGATGGTGGGAGACAACACCACAAGAGCCCAGAAAATGTTGCATGGTTGGTCCTCTCCAAGCAACCAAAATTCTAGACCAGGGCCTGCCCATGACAACAGCCCCATCTTGAGGTACTATCACCCCCAAAGACTCGAACCTTCAGGGGACCGCCAGTTCCTGCCTTTGAAGGACTGGTGGTATGCTATTGGCTACAGGCAGCCAGGACACATCCAACATGAATGTGACCAATGGAATCTGACTATCTAGGGTGCTACTTCACTCAGTCTGGAGAAGCACATGGCCAACTTCTACAGCCACGGGATTTTTATGTAATCCAAATAAAAATTGGTGGAAGAGCTGATGACTCGGGCTGTGGGCTAACCTTGCTTCAATGAGATCTGGTTTCATCCAAGTCCTTAGATCCAGAACAACCTGATCCAAATTTTGTGCACGTATGGGGAGAGTTGAACGTACCTCACTGTCTACATAATCTTGCAGTTGATGAACTAGCTAGGCTGTCTCCAAGTAGGACAGGCAGATTGCCTACATTAGCCAGTAATCCTAGGATGGACTGGAAACATCTCCCAGCACTCTTGGAAAGAGAATCTGTCCCCTTTGCTGAAACCCCCTTGCAGAAGCAGGAAGGATCCCACTCAGAGGATGGCTAGAATCTGTTCCCCATCACCTAGTGGGACCTTTTTGAAGTTTCTCTAGTCTTGGAGCTTGTGAAAGCAGCAGAAGACTGGGAAGGTTGGGCAAGTCTGGACCTGTGCTGAAGGTGACTCCAGGGAGCCTGAATATGACCGTCCCCAGAGGGTAGATCCTGACAAGGGGACTTCCCAACAGACCAGATTTCTAATACCCAGGGAAGAGACTGCAGAGCCTAGACTACAGTGCCTTAAGTGACAATTTTGACACTGTAGTAGCCCGACACAATGACCAGATACTTCAGGAATGTCTTACTCAAGTGGCAGCTCTCAATGGGGTGTTCATGATGGACTGATTTACCCAGTTTCCCCACTTTGAGTTATGGAGGAAGATACTGTACTGGGTGAAGACACCCCCTCATACCAAGGAGCTCTGATACCAGCTTCTAGTTCCTAAACCTCCACAGTGGGAGTTTCTACAACTGGCCCACACTATGACCACAGCTGGGTACCTACATAGGCTTAAAACCAGGAAACTTTGTTGAACCAGTTCTTTGGGTTCTTCTTTCTCCAGGCATATATAAAGAGGTAGCAGATTTCTGCCTCTGATGTCCTGAGTATCAGAGCATAGCCCCAAAAGGCTGTGTCAAGCCCGTTTAATCTCCATACACCTCATTACAACACCTTCAAAGAGGGTTGGAATTGATATAACGGTCCCCCTAGAAAAGAGCGCCCAAATCACAAGTTCATTCTGATACTCGTGGACTTACCACACAGCGTCTTGTGGTGGTTCCCTTATGAAATAACATACCTTCCATGATTGTACAGGAACTATAACAAGTATTTTCCTGGCTTGGCCTTCCTTCAGAAGTCAGATGAATTTTGTGTCAAATGTGCTCCAACAGGTCGGGGACACTGTTGAAGATTAAACTTCTTCAGACCGCTCTCTACCACCCTCAAACCAGAGGAAAGACTTAAATCTATGTTAAAGAAGTTTGTGGGGATGGAGGCTCCAGACTTGGACCAGCTGCTCCCCTATCTTTCGTTTGTGATGTGGATGGTGCCGCAGGCTTCCACCGGTTTCTTTCCCTTCAAGCACCTTTATGGGAGGGGGGAGGGATAGCTCAGTGATTTGAGCATTGGTTGTGAGTTCAATCCTTGAGGGGGCCATTTAAGGATCTGGGGCAAAAATCAGTACTTGGTCCTGCTAGTGAAGGCAGGGGTTCTGCATTTATTTCAGGTAGGTAAACACCATCTCCAGCTTCAATGTGTACCCAATGCCCTGGCTGAGGACCTGCTGGACCATCTTGGCCAAGCTCAATATATTACAACCTTGAATTTGTCCAAAGGCTATAGGCAAATTCCCCTTTCACCTAACTCCTGGTTGCTACCCCAGTGTTCCTATTCCACTTTGTCACTGTGCCCTTTGGGTTACAAAGTGCCCCAGCTGCCTTGCAGAGATTGATTGAACCAGCTGTCACACCCTCCCCATAGGCTACACATCAACCTATTTTGATGATAATGTAGTCTACAGGTGGGACTAGTCCACCCATCTCTGGAATCAGGCTCTGAGAGGCCAATCTCACAGCAAACCCAAGAAAATAGGAGACTGACTTCTTGGGTGAATAAGGTTGAAGCACTAACACCCACACCTCAAGAACCAACTGTGATACAGCATGGCCAGAGGACAGCAGGAGAGGGTTAGAAGGGAGCCTTATTCCTTGTAGAGGGAAAAAAGTTTGCTATAGATTAATTAAAGCACCTGAAGCCAATTAAAGCACCTGAAGCCAGTCACCTGATTAAAAAAACCCTTTTTCAATTAGACAGGGGAAGGAGTTGGAGCAGAGGACAGTTTGAAGGAGTAGAAACAGAGTGGATTGGGGTTGGAGCAGAGAGCAGTTTGGAGGGAAGCAGAGGAAAGTTTGGAGAAGTGCTGCGATGGGCTAAGAAGACCTAGACCCTAGGTAAAGGGACACCTGGCTTGTGCAGAGGGAGGGCAGGAAGCCCCCACAAGCTGAAGGGCAGGAGAGGGAAGTAGCCCAGGAGAAAGAACCTCTAGTTCAAGTAGTTTACCGCTGTCCCTAGGGCCCCTGGGCTGGGACCAGGAGTAGAGGGTGGGCCCGGGTCCCTCCCTCTCCACTCCCCTTCTCTAGGACACTAGTGGGGCAGTTAATATCCCAGTTCAGGGGCAAGAAACGGTGCCCTGAACCCCCCCTCCCCCAAGAAGAGAAAACGAGAGACCCATCATAGTAGCGCCGGCAATTTGCCACACAATGAACACATATAATCTTTCCTGGGCCTAGGTGGATATTACAGAGGGTTTGTGCTAGATTGTGCTGCACTGACTGTGCCTCTCATGGACCTTGTCAAGAGTTAGCCTCTCAACAGGTCACATGGTCGCCCAAGTACGATGAGGCATTTCAAGAAATTAAGCACCTACCTAGTAATCCCATTTTGCACATCCCTGATTTCTTGTGATAATTTATTTTGAAGACAGACACCTCACATTGAGCTGTAGGTGCAGTCCTGTCTCAACATTCCAAGGCCATGAGCACCCCATCCTCTATATGAGTAGAAAGTTCCTGAACCGAACGAGATGGCATTTGGTCCTTGAAAAAGAATATTTAGCTATACACTTGGCAGTGAAGGTGCTGAAGTACTACCTGATGCACAATTTGTCCTGGTGGACACAGATGATGAAGGACTCAAACGCCTGTATCACCTGATACTTAGCCTTAAAACCCTTTTGGTTCCAGATGGAACACTATCCTGGAAAGGACCATGAGAATGTGGACTTTTTCTCATGAACAGATGGAGACATTGAGACATTTGATGAGTGCACCGACTGGTCAACTCAAGGGAGGGAGGAATGTGAATGAATGTACTGCCCCTTTCAGAGTCAGCCATGCGCTCACAATCAGAATAGCTTAGGTATAATCCAAGTAATTCCCTGCTCTGCCCTAGGTCTGATCTATTTAAGCGGGAAGCTGAGCAGGGGAGAGGAGTCTAGAAGCTGTAAGGAGTGGTGATCTCTTTCCAGCTGTGGATGGCTAGCCTTACACACAGAGACACATTACTGTCACAGAGACACAGAGACATTGGTTTGAATTTTAAGTTGGGGAACTCTGAACCAAGGTCCTGAGGTAAGGGCCTTTAAATTGTTGTTCAAAGTTCTCCTCCATGGGTTTCGATAATGAAAATGTACTTATTTTGATTGAAATGAGTTTTTGGGGGGGGGGGGAGGGGAGAGGAAGGGAAGCTTCTCTTTGTCCTGACCTGTGAAAACAGATTTACTGTACTGACACCCAGATGGCATTTCAGACCCACCTCTTTATATTCTATCAAAAAGGAGTAAACCTTCTAAACTAAAACAAACAAACAAAAACCCTTTCAGATTAAATTGTCAAAGCCCACTCTCCAGAACACAAGACCTCCTTGCCTCACTGAATCTCTTAGTTTTGCAAAGCTAGAAGTCTTAGCAGTTCCATCACTCACTTTTAAAATTCTCCTCTGTACCAAACACATAATTTCTTCTTTAATGCTTACTTAATATAGTACTGCTATTAATTAACTTTGTCTATGGACATTACATAGAATATTCATTACCTGATAAGACCATTGTTCAATCAAGATACCAGAGGACAGATATTACTTTAACAATACTGCATTTCAAAATGTTATTATGGAAACTTCATTCAAGGGCATCTGTTCCAATATCCCAGCCTGTACAACAAAAACTGAAAAGTAGCAATAGTAGGACTTCAGAGTGTTTCTTGTACTTCTCTATGGAAGGCAGCCCACACCGAGGAATGGAGACACTTTTGAAAGTGATCTTAAATAATGAGTGTATGGAAGTCTGTGATGTGGTATATGATGCCACAGCTAAGTTTTGACCCAGAGTTGCTGCTGAAACAAAATAATGTCCAGAAGGCAAAGATAGAAAAATCTTTCTATAATTCTGACTTGCAGAGTACACAGAATAATATGTAGTGTTTCAACAAGGAGCACCTTAATCTTATAGTTTGTTCCCAGAATGCAGATATGCATAAAATTATATAAACCTAAGTACATTCTGAGAATTGACATGCAAATAGGCACTCTAAGCCTTCCATTATGCTTCTGAATTTGTACACTTCTTCAAATGAACAGACTCATTATACATGTTTTGTGCACACAATGGTTCCCATATAGAATCAATGAGTATTTAGGTCTTGAAAAAATAGATTTTTGATTTTTGTATTCAACATTTTTTCTTTCTGCTATGAAAAACTTTATCTTTCTTTCTTCAGTAGGACACAATGTTTTAGATCTTTGTTTTTCTGATACATTGGCCAAATGCCCTCTTGTGAAAATGAATACTTTCAGTCTAGTAGACTGGGGAATTACTTTATTACTACATTGGCATGTTGCTTCAGTGTAGTCAACATAGCACTTACATAAATATCTGAATGCAACTATTGTCTCTGAGAAGAAAACAACAACTTCTTTTATTTAAAGAGAGGAAAATATGACATTACTCTGTCCTGTGGTGAATAAAGTGTAATGAGTTCAGTTCTTTTAATAGTGATGTTAATGTCACAGTATCTTGGATGATTCAATTTCAAGGAAGGATGCATTTCCTGCTGTATAAGAATTGAAGCTTAAAAATCTGAGTGCAGTTAGCGGGCGTTGATTCATTTCTAAACTTGCCAATGTCATTGCCAGCTCTGACACTAGCTGAATATAATTAAACATATATAATAATTAGGTTATTTTAATTAACTCTTTAATAATTAAATGAAATTTGGCAATGGTTGATAATTGAATACAAAATAAATATAAATATATCCAAATATACCCCAAAAAGAGAAATTCTTACCATTCCACAGAAATAGATGGAAATTAGTGTGCATAAGCAAATCCCTTTCAGATTTCATTCTACCTTTTCAGAAACTGTTAAACTGCTTGTTTGTCAAATCAAAACCTCTTTTTATTTATTTAGTTGTTTTGAATTTTGGTGCTCATCAAAGGGAGGGACTAGTAACACTGGCTAGAATAAAAAATTAGTGGAGGCAGCTGCTGACACGGTTTCTTCAGACTGAACTGCTGCTACCCACGTTAGTCTTGACTTTACAGTACCCCTTGTCTTGCAGTCCAGAGCTTCTCTGGAGCAAAGACTGCCAAACCTGGTGAATTTTATGCTTTTTGTTGAGAAATAACCACAGGAGATCAGGGCTGGATTTACATGTCCCTAGGCACAGTATCTTCAGCGCCCCCGCCGCCCACAGCTGACCTTTGTGTTGCACACAGTTTTAGAGAAGTAAGGTGTCCCTAGGCACATGCCTACTATGCCTAATTGGAAATCCGGCCCTACATGGGTTTATTGTGCTTATTTTCAATGGTGTCCTATATAAGATTGAAGTTGAAAGACCAGGACCTCATCTTGCCACACACACCATATGGGCAGCCCCTTGTGACCATATGGAGCCCTGATTCACCCTAGGTTTTGTGTGGGTGCAGGATTTTGCCTTTATGGAGTCCACTTCCAGATTAAGGCCTAGTTATGGTACAATGTAGTAACTTACTCCTTCTCATCCCAAAGCATAATTCTTTTGAACTGTCCTTTAAACAGTAGAGAAAATAGAAATTCTCAACTGCCTGTTGGTTTTCTCAGAATAATGTGCCTTTTTGGTTTTGGATGGCTATATAGAAAACAGTTTTAACATGCCAAGATTTTTTTGTTTGTTTTAACTTTATCCAAGGTATCTTGGTTTATAAAATGGTTAAAGAAATCTGTATGATAATGAATTGTCTTTGAATCCCTAAAGCCCAGATATGTCTTCCTCTAAGGACCTGATTCAACAGCTACTGTACAGGCAGTTATGTTTATTTCAAAGTTAGTTTTGCCTGAATAGGGGCTGCAAAAGTGGGTCCAGAATCCTACATTATTTGGGGCCTACTCAGAGGTGAAAGTGGGCTGATACGGGCTGGTATGGCGTATCAGTAAGAAGTGGCTGCCGTGACAGCACTTAAATATCATTGCCCCTTTTGCCCCCACAGAGCCACTGATGGGGGAGGGGGATGGGCAAAAGGGAAAGCTGCCACAGTACCTGGTGATTTAAAAGGGCCCAGGGTTCCTGGCTGCCGCCGCTACCGCAGCAGCGGCCGGAGCCTTGGGCCCTTTAAATCACCACCGGAGCCCCAGGCAGCACAGGCCAGGCAGCGTGGAAGGGCTGACTGGGGGAGGCTCAACCCAGTCCTGCTCCTTCCGTCCAAGGCCCCACCCCTTCCAGGGGCCGGGAGCCAGGCCCCCGTAAGTCTTTTATGTTACTTTCACCCCTGGGCTTACTCCTGCTCTTTTTTAAGCCAATGGTAAAACTCCTGTTTTCTTCAGAGGTGTGGTGTTGGACTCTTGATAATGTGAGACTTTGGTAAATGTAACTGAGCTTATTTCGATGTAAAACCATAGAGGAGGGGGGGGGGAATACACATCTTTGTTTATGTTGACAATTCAAAGGATCTCAAATCATCCTACAGCCAACCATAAAAAAAGATTCCAATTATGCAAATTTACTTTCTTTTCTAACCAAACAAAAATACCAAAGCCTAAATGAGGACTATAAAAGACTGATGCAGAGACCACATGTTCAAATGGCAAGTGTGTGTATTTCAATATGTTATTTACTGTTGTAAATACAGTAATACCTTGATGAAACCAATTGAAAGTCTCTTGATTTTTCTATTCAATTGCTGAAAAGTTTTGTAGGAAAAAATACTTTAATAGGAAAGTAATATATTGATTTGACTAATTTGCAATATTGTTTATAAGCACGTTCGAAGATGGAATACAAAGAAACAAATAGCTGTGTTATCTAGATATCATTTTCAATAACTCTACTTAAGAGCTAGCACAAAGTACGTCCTTTTTCATATCATTTGGTTTATCATGTTCGAGATATTACATTTTTGTCTATTTGTTTAAACAGGATAACTATTAAGAGTTCCTTAAGGGCCTTTGATGTTCTGTGAAGTGTGTGTGTGTGGGGGAAATATCAGAGCTGTACTGTTAAATTTTTTCAATTAAGATCTGATTTGCAAGCTGGCCCAGTAGCTTATAAATAGTGTTGGGGGTTGTCACTCAGGAGATTTGAGTTTTGGAACAAGTCTCTCCTACCTTTCTCATCCATTGCCTTATCTTTTTTTCTTGTCTCATCTTCCTGTTCCTTGAGCATTGCTCTTCACCTTACTGTTGTTAAATGAAAACAATTGTTGCCAAGCAGTGAGAAAATACAGCATCTGGCATGTGGAATGCACTGTTAGCCACTGTTTTCACACATGGCAGGCAATCAGGAAAGATTTCTGTGATCTGCCTGTGTGAAATTCTAATTCTAAGAAGCCAATTTTTGTGTGCTTGTCTCCTTTATTAGAACTAATCTAAATGGTCATTCCTGGTTAAAGAGATTTCACTGAAGTCTTTAAACTGTCTTACATAGAATCAATCAAAGAAAATTCCATGCATTGCACAGGTTTGTTTTTAGACTTTAATAATCTGTCAACAGTAATTTTGTTTTGGCTACATGAAGAAAGCTAGTCTTTTCTGTGCTGTTCAAGTAATCAAGATCAGTACTTAAGTAACTAGCTCATCAGCAAAGTTATTTGAGTACTACACATCTTGATGGATCAAGATATCAAATGGAAATAATCGCCACCTATTAATTTTTGTTTGGGAAAATGACTTTTTTCATTTTCCATTCTTAAAAGATTTGTATTTGTATTTAAAAATCAAGACCATAACCAAAGTGTTTACACACTTTCATATGTTTAAAGCCTAATATACTTTTTTTTTCATGTTTCAGAGTAGCAGCCGTGTTAGTCTGTATCCGCAAAAAGAAGAACAGGAGTACTTGTGGCACCTTAGAGACTAACAAATTTATTAGAGCATAAGCTTTCGTGGACTACAGCCCANGGACTGGGAATGGCTGAGCCATTACAAACATTGAATCTATCTCCCCTTGTAAGTATTCTCACACTTCTTAACTGTCTGTACTGGGCTAGCTTGATTATCACTTCAAAAGTTTTTTTTTTCTCTGAATTAATTGGCCTCTCAGAGTTGGTAAGACAACTCCCACCTGTTTATGCTCTCTGTATGTGTGTATATATATCTCCTCAATATATGTTCAATTCTATATGCATCCGAAGAAGTGGGCTGTAGTCCACGAAAGCTTATGCTCTAATAAATTTGTTAGTCTCTAAGGTGCCACAAGTACTCCCGTTCTTTTTTTTTCATAACACTTTACACAAGAATGTTGTGCAATTCCATGTGTCCTGGCTAAATTCCTGTTTGACAATTCAAACAGTATAGGATTTCTGATTTGTAGCCCATTAAGTCAATGAAAAGTCACCTACTGATTATGGTGGGCTTTGGATCAGATTCTTGGTGTCCCAGTCACAATGAACAAAAAGCTGCACATTTTTTATTCACTTTCCAAAGAAAGGGTAGAATATTGGAGGTCTTTATTCACTGGTACAAGTTGGATTATCCTATGACTGATGCTCCCATTAATCATATTCAGGCCCCAATTCTGCAATCTCTTGCTCACATGAGTTGTCCTTATGTGAGCAGACTCAGGTATTCAAGTAAGTAAATAAGATTTTCAGGATTGGGCCCCCATTGTTGACTAAACCAAATCTAGCATGTGTGAGCTGTCTTTATCTAGCTAGTTATTTAATCTATCCTTCCTCAGATCTGTGGTATTTGTAAAGCATCTATAACCTTGATAGCACAAATATCACCCCCAAAACAGGGAAGGCTCCCTGTTCCTGGTGACTAGGTTAAGAGCTCAAGGAGGAGATTTGTTAATACCAGCTGTAGTAATTAAAGTTGCCTCCTCATTGTTGTGCTGTGGATGTGTTCCTTCCAGGATAAGAGAGTTTTGGACTCTCTCTTGGAGGGACATTATAATTAATATTTTTGTTTCACGCTGGTCACTTGTACTGTATTTCCATTCCTCATTAGTGATCTCGGAATTTTTGCTATGTTATGCATCTACTGTCTAATGGGAACAGGCAGGTAGACAGTGCAGCTGAAGATTGTATGGTAAACTATTTTTTTTCGTCAGTGTATTTATTGCAAGGGGATGCCTGAAATTTTTCAGATATTTTTAGCGGAATGCATTTCTCTGCCTTCTCTGTTAGGGTTAGGAACAATGGCTTTACCTGGATATATGTGTTAGATATATAGCATGTAAGGTTTCCTCAAGTGCTATGAATTGTCTTGCTAATTCAAATAATTGTATTTGAATTGTCCCTGAATCAAGCAATTATACCCAATTCAACTTTATACATATAGATAAATTGGGTATAATTTCTTGATTCATACATTATGGATTCACTATTGCTAGGTGCTGAGCTTTCTGGCTCTAATCCAGCAAAGCAGTTAAGCACAAGTAGTCCTGTTGACTTCAGTGGGATTTACTCATGTTAAAGTTAAACATGTGCTTGAATTCTTTTTGTCTTGACTTCTTTGGGCCTTGTATTAAACTATTAACACTGCAGTGAAGGCTTGTATAGTGCAAACAAGAGGCAACTAAACAATGGAGTAGTGATGGTGAACACAGGAACAAGACTAAGTAGTGACTCACCAGTATTGGATACTTTAAAATGGCAGCTGCTGGCTATGTCAAACACAGCACATCTGCCTAACCTGACCCCAGTAATAGTGTGCTAGCAGCTCCTCCCTCTCGATGCACTCTCTGACATCCTCTCAATTGCATTCCCTCTCACAATTGCAATTGTCTCTTTCTCCCAGTCTGCAGCTCCACTATATAGCTCTGTACTTGATATCTAATGGATGAGAAGCCAGAAATGATAGAAAACAAATAGAAATTACTCTTAAAATTGCATAGAGAATTACATCCTTGCAATAGCATTCTACAGGCTGATTTACAGTTATGTAAGTGTCATTCACAATTAAATTCTATACGAATTTTCCACAAGAAGTATTTCTGGGAGGCTGGAATTTGATGTAAGGGCTGTGCTGATACTGTCTAACAGGCCAAAATTATTACTATTCAAACTGTGAGAATGATTTATTATTATTATTTTATATTCACTAGTATACTGAATACTTGATGTTTTGTCAATGGTTTCTAGCTAAACTAACTCATTAAAAACAAAAACAAAAATTCAAAAGAGGTAGTTAGTTTCCTTGGAGTTTATTTTCAGCCCTTGAATTCTGTTCTGTGACTTAAATTGACTAAAATACATTTAACTCATCAAGGGACTCTCACAGAAGTCAATGAGAGATTAACCATCAGGCATAATTTGCCCCCATTAATCTCAATTAGAGTATGTTGTTAATATGATAACATAATTAAACAGAAATTACTGTAGGTATATAGCAACTGAATATGGAAACTCTCAGTTGAGCATGGAAGAGACAAAGAATTAAGTAGCTAAAGTGTGCATGAACCAAACTTTGTGAAATTATTAGAAATCACGATGATGAATGGAATTCATGCTCACTAACAGCATTTCAACATACAGCAGTTAATTGTCCTTCATGATGAAATTTGTTTTAGACGCTGAATTAATTATCCAGTGATTTTTTTTCTGTGACTGATTTACTTCTTAGGCATTGCTGTATGTTATACCCACCCACCCAATCAAATAAAACAGTTCAGGATGTCAAAACATTGTAACCTAATACTTGCCAAAATACCCAAGGTTTGTGCAGTATTTTTTATTACTAGTATTTGTTCACAAAAATATACATCTCCTGTATACCACAATTAATTTGTAATATAAAAATATTGGCATTAATGACATTTTATTTATCTTATAGCACTACAGATTGAGGTCAAAACTGTTATTATTATGAGGACACGTTCAAATGGTCAGTAATAACATAGAATTAAATATATTATAAATTAATGGAGAATTATGCTAAATAATAATAAAGCAGGAAAGAAGATGCAAATATTAAATATGTAAATATGCAAATATTTGTATATGTAATTATTAAATTTATTATATATTAATGTGTGATTTGTGTTTATATTTCTAATTTATATTTAACAGAAAAGATGAAAATATTAAATATGCAAATATTAAATAAATGCAGAAAGGTGGGCCCTGGCAATGTGTCTCCCAGGTCCCTCTAGCTACAGAGTGAACTGAAGTTTCAGCCAATTTCACTTCTACTTATGAAGCTGCAAGTTGTGCTTACTGTATTTGAGACCAAACGGTTGACAAAGCGCTAAATTGAAACACCTAAAATTCAGGTGAATCTTCTCATTTTCTCCCCCTTATCAGGAATATCTCCTTGTTTCATCACACTAATTATATAATTAATAAGCATAATGGATCATTAAACATTCAAACAGATATACTAAAGCAAAGCTCAATTAAAAGTTCTATTCAGTATATTAAATAAAAATATTTATTAGATAGACAGTTGGGTATGCTAAACAAGCTGTTATTTGTTAAATGTATGCCAATGTATAGAGGTAGTTATGGCTAAATTTCTCAAGGTTAATTAGATCTAACTCTTTAAACTTGGAATTCTGTAGTGAAAATTTGGTATTGATACACTAACTTCAAAGTAATCAAGCTAAGTTTTGGTATAAATATTCATTACAGTTATCATGCATATAAAGAAAAGAATTACCATTGCAATAGATATATCCAAAGTGATAAGGAGTGTCTTGTGGATCTAAAGGTGGAGAAGGCCTGGATTTACTTCAAGTCAAGGTTTCAGAAACTATCAGAAGCCTGTATCCCAAGAAAGGGGAAAAAACTCGTAGGCAGGAGTTGTAGACCAAGCTGGATGCATCTCAGAGAGGTGATTAAGAAAAAGCAGAAAGCCTACAAGGAGTGGAAGATGGGAGGGATCAGCAAGGAAAGCTACCTTATTGAGGTCAGAACATGTAGGGATAAAGTGAGAAAGGCCAAAAGCCATGTACAGTTGGACCTTGCAAAGGGAATTAAAACCAATAGTAAAAGGTTCTATAGCCATATAAATAAGAAGAAAACAAAGAAAGAAGAAGTGGGACCGCTAAACACAGAGGATGGAATTGCTAACATAGTTCCTATTTTTAAGAAAGGGAAAAACGTGATCCGGGTAACTACAGGCCTGTAGAATGCAAGGTCTTGGAAAAAAATTTGAAGGAGAAAGTAGTTAAGGACATTGAGGTTAATGGTAATTGGGACAAAATACAACATGGTTTTACAAAAGGTAGATCGTGCCAAACCAACCTGATCTCCTTCTTTGAGAAGGTAACAGATTTTAGACAAAGAAAACGCAATGGATCTAATTTACCTCGATTTCAGTAAGGCATTTGATATGGTTCCACATGGGGAATTATTAGCTAAATTGGCAAAGATGGGGATCAATATGAAAATTGAAAGGTGGATAAGGAACTAGTTAAAGGGGAGACTACAACTAGTCATACTGAAAGGTGAACTGTCAGGCTGAAAGGAGGTTACTAGTGGAGATCCTCAGGGATCGGTTTTGAGACCAATCTTATTTAATCTTTTTATTACTGACCTTGGCACAAAAAGTGGGAATGTGCTAATAAAGTTTGCAGATGACACAAAGCTGGGAGGTATTGCCAATACAGAGAGGGACCGGGATATTCTACAGGAAGATCTGGATGACCCTGTGAACTGGAGTAATAGTAATAGGATGAAATTTAATAGTGAAAAGTACAAGGTCATTCATTTAGAGATTAATAACAAGAATTTTTGTTATAAACTGGGGACACGTCAGTTGGAAGTAACAGAGGAGGAGAAGGACCTCGGAGTTTTGGTTGATCACAGGATGACTATGAGCCGCCAATTTGATATGGCCATTAAAAAAGCTAATGTGGTCTTGGGATGCATCAGGGGAGGTATTTCCAGTAAAAATAAGGAGGTGTTAGTACCATTATACAAGGCACTGGTGAGACCTCATTTGCAATATTGTGTGCAGTTCTGGTCTCCCATGTTTAAGAAGGATGAATTCAAACTGGAACAGGTACAGAGAAGGGCTACTAGGATGATCCAAGGAATGGAAAACCTGTCTTATGAAAGGAGACTCAAAGAGCTTGGCTTGTTTAACCTAACCAAAAGAAGGCTGAGGGGAGATACGATTGCTCTCTATAAATATATCAAAGGGATAAATACCAGGGAGGGAGAGGAATTATTTAAACTCAGTACCAATGTGGACACAAGAACAAATGGATATAAACTGACAATCAGGAAGTTTAGACTTGAAATTAGATGAAGGTTTCTAACCATCAGAGGAGTGAAGTTCTGGAATAGCCTTCCAAGGGGAGCGGTGGAGGCAAAAGACATATCTGGCTTCAAGACTAAGCTTGATAAGTTTATGGAAGGGATGGTATGATGGGATATCCTCATTTTGGCAATTAATTGATCTTTGACTATTAGCGGTAAATATGCCCAATGGCCTGTGATGGGACACTAGAGAGGGTGGGATCTGAGTTACTACAGAAAATTCTTTCCTGGGTGTCTGGCTGGTGAGTCTTGCCCATGTGCTCAGGGTTTAGCCGATCGCCATATTTAGGGTCGGGAAGGAATTTTCCTCCAGGACAGATTGGCAGAGGCACTGGGGGTTTTTCGCCTTCTTTTGCAACATGGGGCATGGGTCACTTGCTGGAGGATTCGCTGCACCTTGAAGACTTTAAACCACAAGTTGAGGACTTCAGTAGCTCAGACATATGTTAGGAGTTTGTTACAGGAGTGGTTGAGTGAGATTCTATGGCCTGTGTTGTGTAGGAGGTCAGACTAGAAGATCATAATGGTCCCTTCTGACCTTAAAATCTATGAGTTTGAGTCTTATGTAATCAGTAAGTAACACTAATGCATGGAAGAAAACAGGTTGTACAACTCTGATGAAAGATGATAAAACTGCAATTGAAAGGTAAAATGCTTTGCAAAACATATATACATTGAATGATTCAACTTCTAGTAGTTTTGATCTCAATTGTATTCATAACATTATCCAATGACTAGTTTTTGAATTTTCTTTCCTTTTTCCATGAGTAAGGTAATACCACTGATTATCTTGGGGGCAACATTACAGCCAACTCTCTACTTTATAATGAAAAATGCTAGTTTTCAGTAACAGAGTGTCCTGTGGCACCTTATAGACTAACAGACATATTGGAGCATAAGCTTTCGTGGGTGAATACCCACTTCATCAGATGCATGTAGTGGAAATTTCCAGAGGCAGGTATAAATATGCAGGCAAGAATCAGTCTAGAGATAATGAGGTTAGTTCAATCAGGGAGGATGAGGCTGTCTTCTAGCAGTTGAGGTGTGAACACCAAGGGAGGAGAAACTGCTTCTATAGTTGGCTAGCTATTCACAGTCTTTGTTTAATCCTGAGCTGATGGTGTCAAATTTGCAAATGAACTGAAGCTCAGCAGTTTCTCTTTGAAGTCTGGTCCTGAAGTTTTTTTGCTGGAAATTTCCACTACATGCATCTGATGAAGTGAGTATTCAGCCATGAAAGCTTATGCCCCAATATGTCTGTTAGTCTATAAGGTGCCATAGGACTCTCTGTCGCTTTTTACAGATCCAGACTAACACAGCTACCTCTCAATAGAAGGCTGAAAACTCTTTTACAACTTTTGAGACTGAGGCCCAGATCCTGAGCTGCTGTAAATCACCAAAGCCACTATCACAGCCCTGGTAAAGCTCCCCGCTGCTGGACACTCACAGGTGTCTCTGTGCTTGGGCCCCACACACTGGGCATTTAAGCTTTTAAGCTTCTTGAAACTGAGCAGAGTCCAGGCACTGCCTCTGGCTTTAGAGAGAAAATTCATTATCTCAGAATTCATATATTGTACATAGACATTCTACAAATCTTCAGAGTCCCTTTGGCTTCAGTGCAGTCCTGCCGGATATATATCTCAGGATCTGACCTTTCAAGTCTAATCTGTGCATCCCTGTTGTAAAATGTCTGATATTTTCCATTAGGATAAATAAAAGTTTACAAATCAGAAAACTGAGACAGCCTATAAATCCCACAAGTACATTGTGAAGTTTCATGTTAAGTTGTAGTTAGGATTGCCAACCCTACAGGATTGGTCTGGAGTCTCCCAGAATCAGCATCTATCCTTGGTGACTATTGAAAGGAATCCAGGAGATTTTAATAGGATATTTTAAGAAAAAGACTTTGTCATGTTGGGGGAAAAAATATCCCGGAATAGATTGTCAGAATTGACAACCCTAGTTGTAGTGTTTGAAAGACCACATATTCACAGATCTTTAGGGGCAGAATGACCATTAAAATGATCTAAACTGATTTCCTGTATGACCAAAGACATATAAGTTTATCTGGTGATTCCTGTGTCAGGACCATACGTTATGACTGAGTTACAAAACCTCTAATCAAAATCACTTCGAATTTCAGAGTAGTTGGGATTCAAATCTGGTTTTAGGGATGTGAAATGGATTAGTTTCTAGTTCTGATTCAGATGCAGCTGTTTTCATGAGATTTCACCACAAGTTGGCAGAAATCTCACATAACGTGTGTGTAAGCAAGAATTCTGTCATCTAGGGCCTAAATTGCATAAGAAAACCTCCATAGATTTTAACACCACTGAATTCAAACTTTAACCCAAACTGTAGCCCTGGTTCAGCTTTAAAACTGAAGTTTAATCTAAACCTAATCCAGATCTGAGTACAGGCTTCTTAACATAAGAATGACCCTACTGGGTCAGACCAAAGGTCCATCTAGCCCAGTATCCTGTCTTCTGACAGTGGCCAGTGCCAGGTGCCCCAGAGGGAATTAACAGAACAGGTTATCATCAAGTGATCCATCCCCTGTCACTCATTCCCCGCTTCTGGCAAACAGAGGCTAAGGACACCATTCCTGCCCATTCTGGCTAATGGCCATTGCTGGACCTATCCTCCATGAATGTATTTAGTTCTTTTTTGAACGCTGTTATGGTCTTGGCCTTCACAACATCCTCTGGCAAGGAATTCCACAGATTGACTGTTTGTGTGAAGAAATACTTCCTTTTATTTGTTTTAAACCTGCTGCCTATTAATTTCATTTGGTGACCCCTAGTTCTTGTGTTATGTGAAGTAGTAAACAACATTTATATCTACTTATATCTACTTTCTCTACACCAGTCATGATTTTATAGATCTCAATCAGGAGCTCCACCAGCTTTTCTGCCGCCCTAGGTGGCAGAAGGTCCCGCCCTGAAATGCCGCCCCCCACAGAGGTGGCGGAAGGTCTCGCCGCCGAAATACCGCCGCGGTCACCACCCCCCAAATTGTAGCGCCCTAGGCGACTGCCTAGGTCACCTAATGGGTTGCGCTGGCCCTGATCTCAATCATATCTTCCCTTAGCTGTCTCTTTTCCAAGCTGAAAAGTCCCAGTTTCATTATTCTCTCCTCATATGGAAGCTGTTCTATACCCCTAATCATTTTTGTTGCCCTTTTCTGAACCTTTTCCAATTCCAATATATCTTTTTTGAGATGGGGCGACCACATCTGCACACAGTATTCAAGATGTGGGTGTACCATGGATTTATAGAGAGGCAACATGATATTTTATGTCCTATTATCTATCCCTTTCTTAATTGTTCTCAGCATTCTGTTCGTTTTTTTGTCTGCTGCCGCACATTGAGTGGATGTTTTCAGAGAACTATCCTCAATGACTCCAAGATCTCTCTCTTGAGTGGTACGAGCTAATTTAGACCCCATCTTGACCCATCTTCAGTTATTACTATCTAACAAAGCTGTGCTTGCACTTTTAGCTTAGTTTAAAAAAAAAATGAGATCCCTAAAAGACCCATAGCAGGAAGCATCAATGCTTGAAGACTAATAGATGATACACCATTTATACAGAAGTAGCTCCATGGACTCCATTATGTTGCTACTTTAAAGATCCAAAGAAATTAAATGGTCTTGTGATATCTCAGCCATGTTCCTTTTGGATACATCTCTATTTCACACAGCATACCACCATACTTGGCATTAATTTGTACCCTTGTTAGTTCTCAGCAGAGAAGTAAAAAAGAGTGAATGTGTTTTGAAAGAGAACTGTATTTTTAACCATATATATTTTTAACCATATAGCTGGTCCCTCCAGATTAGAAGGATTTCATTTTAACAAAATCCCTTGTTCCCTTTCCTTTTAGCTGGAGAAAGTTTTTAAAAGGAGAAAACACCTTGTTTGACAGTCTTTTGGATGGTATTAAAGATGGTAATAACCTTTTGGAGAAAAGAGAAGACTTCAGTAATACAGCCAGAGGTTATGGGCCTATTGCAGGAGCATATGGGTGCAGGTCGTCAGACTAGATGACCCTTCTGGCCTTTATGGGCTTGTCTACACCACAGTAAAACACCTCCAGCTAGCCCATGTCAACAGACTCGGGCTCATGGGGCTCAGACTGCAGGGCTATACAATTCCAGTGTAGACTCTTCAGTTTTGTGCTGGAGCCCGGGCTCTGAGACGCTTCCCCATTGCAGGGTCCCAGAGCCCAGGCTCTAGCCCGAGACCTAATATCTGTACTGCAATTTCATAGCCCCCTGAGCCTGAATCAGCTGACACAGGTCCGCCGCAGGTGCTTTATTGCATTGTAGACATACCTGAAGTTTGAATCTAAGAGAAGCAGGGCAATCCTGCTGCATGTGCAGAAATTGGAGAAACACAGAACTTCAGTGTCCAGCACGGCCACTTTTCACAAACACTAACACTAGTTTAAAATGAGTGGACTTTTTTTAAAGTAAGAAATTACCTCCAACAACTTTTATTGGACTCTACTTTTACATAATTTACATACCAGATCATTTACAGATTTTTAAAAAATGTCTTAATGTGAAAATTCATGAAATATTTGTAAACTATTTTTCCATCACTTGTTAAAGTAAGAAGTTAATTTCTTTTGACGAAACAGTTGGTAGATGCTATACCATGTCATTTTGCCATTTCATTTCAGATAAGTGGCCAGACTGGCAGTCATAGTTGGCTTGCATAGTAGAATAGCTAAGGTTTGCCTAATTATTAAATATGTACCGCACATTAAATTGAAAATATATGTACACACACAATACCACGGGATAGCACTTGAGATCTCATTTGCTCCATTTCACTTCAGGATTTATATTCTTGGTAATTGCTGAATAGGTTAAGATGATTGGTGAACCATATCAGTTTGGAAAAAGTATAAGCCTTCCCAGACCTAACAATACTGTTATAAGGCAGGCATGATTACAAGATACTGTTTTTTTCTAAGCATGAACTCAGCCACACTACAACAGAGAAACACAAAATGGATTCATTCATTACAAGGAAACTATAATCCAGAGGCACATTGCATGTCTAAAAAAAGGTTACAGTTTTGTGGTTGAATAATAAAATGGCTGTAAGACAGGGTCACCTTGCTGCCCATTAAAGAGAATAATTTCTTCAATACATTTCTTCATGCCTTTCCCAATGTCTCTTACAGGAAAAGGAATAAGATTTCTGAACTCTACTCTTTTCTGACAAGTTTTTAGGTTTAGACAGTTTAGGTTTTTTTGTTTGGACTGAAGACGTATGGGGGTATGCTCTGAGGCATAACCCCAAGGGAATGTTTAGCACCTTTATCAGTTACTTTGTTTAGCAACTTGACAGGCAACTGACTGAAGTAGGTTCACTCTGTTTACTATACTCAGCAAACACAAGGTTGCCTTGGGGCCATGAAGGCACCTGAGCTGGAAATGTATTTTTTAAGTACTTTTCAGTTTTTTAATGTGAAAATACAACTACAAACTACTGAAGGTTCAATCATTTTGTTTGACTGGACTACAGTCATTAAAAGTAATAAAACTTGCTACTTAAACATATGGGTGTTAAGCACTATGATGATGATACAGAGCCTAATATTACAGTGAGATATTCAGCAAGGACAGTGAAGGTGCCCCAGTGCAGGGCTACAGTTCTTCTGCTTGAAACATGCAATTCTGTGCCGACAAAAAAACATTCCATGGTCATTTCCTTGCTACTCATACCCGTATAGAGTAAACAGGCTGGAGGAAGTAGTTTCAGCTACAAAGTAGAGAAGAGAGTGTGGGCTGAGCAAGTCTGGCTCCCTTTCCATTACTCCCCATACTTTGTTGTCAATGTGTGGTATGAACTGGGCAATATATGTAAAGTAAATAGTGACTCTCTTTACTAACGTACTGGAGCAATAGGCACTGTGTGTAGGACACTTTGTCATCAAACCTGCTTGTTGGAGGGTCAAGACGATTTCAAAGACATCTTTATGCAGTCACTAACATGCTGTCCACAACAGTTGAAGAGCGAAAGAGCAAGGTACAGGGAAATGGCTTTCCGTCAAAAATAGCTTATGGAAAAGCCTAGTGAAGTGTTAGCATCCACAGTTACTATTTCACAGCATCCAGTATACTGCAGTTATTTTATGTGTTTAGAAAAGCAAAGAACTCTGGGATCTCAGACATCATATGTTAGTTACTTGTTTATGCATGATGACTTTATCACAGACATGACCTCAGACTGAACTGCACAGAGGAAAGCAACAGGTACTCTTAGGTGACCTCACTTATAAGAAAATTTAGAGAAATCGAAAGATTTGCTGTCAGCTTTGGGTTAATAATGGACCAAAATAGGACAAACTAAAAATAAACATTTTTATAACTTCTGCAACACCAACATGTGTCATCTCTGTAACCCAGGACATCGACTTCTTTGGCACTCTTGTATATTCTTATATTGTACACCTGACACTGTCTCTTATACTTATGCAAGAAAATAATTTGTACCAGTAGCGTGGTATGCACACCCTGTCTTCCTTTGGGGCGTGGCAGGGTTGTGATACCACCACGGTTACAGTCTACCTGACAGTCTTTAGGCTGAAAGCGGCATGGTCCTGAGACTGGAGGCATTATGGGGTCAGGGTAGTGCAGCCCAATGGCCAGAGTCAATACAGTGGCCCTTGCATTCAGGGCAGTCTGGCCTAGCAGCCAGAGTCAATGACAGCCCTCAGACACAGGGCAGTGCAGCTAGTACCTGCGGGGGGGCACCTGGGCAGGGGCACAGCATCCGCGTAGGGAGAGCTCAGGCCCACCTGACTCCACCGGGCCCCAACCCGGGGTCCTAACAGTGGTAGAGTGGTCTGCCACTGGGTCAGCAGGGAATCCCTCCAAAACACACTGACCTCACTTGGGTTGAAGGTACCACTCACTCACCTTCCCTGGGTCACTTCCTACCGCACTTCCTAAAGCTGTGGTCCATAGCACATTGGAGTCTCTGGGCTCCTCAGCGCAGATGATTTTCTGGGGCTCCGTTGGCCACATGCCTCCTATCCGATTCTCAGGATCTCTGGCTCCCACATGCAAGGGCTGTGATGACTCCTCGGCAGGAGCCGCCACCGCCAAAGGTCCTTCCCCTCCAGCAGTCAGCCTAGAATGAGCTGGGCTGCTCCCTTTTATACTGAGGCAGCAGTTGGAGCATGCCCAACCCGGTATGAGAGGCGGGACTTCCATTGTCCATAGTCTGGGGTTAACGTTCTCTTGTCCAGTGCATGGTATGCACACCCCATCACAGTACCCTTTAACAATTCAGTTTATCTTTAATAAAATAAAGGTATTTACAAGTTAAACATTAAACAATGGATACTATATTGTAGTATCTAAGAGACCACAATATTATAGTCTCTAAGAGATCAAAATCCTGAGTTTTATAGAGGAAAACTGATTTCTTACTTACCAGTTCTGACATCTTAATGACAACCATTGTAGCTTTCTACTAGCTGCCCTTGTATGTCCAGCAATAGAGGAGAAAGTCTGCAAAAATACTGGTTCTGCACTCATGGCAATACCCATATATGCAGATCAGCCAACCAGTACAATGATATTTTCGATGCATCATTAGTGTTTTCTGAGCAGAAGTGTTGTGCTCCACTATATGCTACATTAATGTTTCACCCTGAAATATTCTGGGTTTGGGAAGCAGATCATCAGTGCCTAAATTGCTGTTGATAAGTTATCCCTGTATCACACGCTCAAGGAGTCAGCTTCTTCCTCTAGTGTGCCTAAGCCTGCTAACACCGATATTAGCATTCTATAATTGTGTCTGATAATGATGTGGAGAATGGCGTTTCCCTGATTTAACTTTTGCTTTAAGGAGTATCTGGAACAATGTGCAGCTGCATAGCTTCTTTCTTCATTCGACAATACCGAACTGCACCCAGAATGACTGTCATTCTTAGTTAGACCTTGAAAACATGAAAAACACCACTGAATCAGGTCTATTCTAGCTACAGCAATGAAAATGTTTTATTTCAAGAATGTTGAATGACTTAACTGGCTAGTGTATTTTTCTGCATTTCCTTAACATTTCTGCCTGGCTCCTTGACAATTCTCGGAAGAGAAGCAGCACATAACTGACAGCAAGAAACTCCAGCATCCATGGCCGCATGAATAAATGCTGAAATATTCCTACAAAAGCTTAATTTGTTACCAAATAGAATTGCTAAAAAATGCTGCTAGCAATTTGGGGAGTTTTGACAAAAAAATACAAGCTGTAGATACATTTTAAAATCAGAAATGCAATAATATATGAAGTAATCTAGTGTGGTTAGAAAGTATAGGAATCCCTATTTTGGCACATGCTTATGCCAAATATTTCTAAGCAGGTGAAATATGAAAATAGATTGCACCATAGCTGCTTTTACAGAGAGGAAAGAAAGGTAGCAAACAAAATGAAAGTTACTTTTAATGTGTGAGATTTGTCATTAACGCTAACGGGGTCAGGATTTCACCTAGTAGGTTCCTATGAAAATTGGTTCTATGGAAAATTGGAAGGCAGTAGGTATGTTAATATAGCAAAGGTAAAATGTTTGCAGGTAAGTTGTATATTCCAGTAGAAAATCCATTAGTAAATAATACTATAGTTTTAGAATAAAAATATTGAATATACATTTACTTTTTTTTCCTCACTGAACCTTGGAGGTGGATATAACAATTCTAAGATGTACTAAAAATCACTCTCTGCCATTTTGGCTTGCTGATGACTCCTTTTTGTTGATAGTTTCTTCACCCCAAATGTACTGATCCTTACATGCATTAGTGAGACGACTTAACTGTATCACAGTTTTAAAAGAAGATTTGTAGGGTGGCAATAACATGATTTCCCATGAAATAGCCAGAATTTACAGTTAAATGACAATGTAGTTAGCAGGGCCGGTTCCAGGCACCAGCATTCCATGCAGGTGCTTAGGGCGGCAATCAGCAAGGGACGGCAGTCCGTGTGTTTTTGCCGCCCCAAGCAGTGCACCGAATTGCCTCCGTGGACGGCAGGGGCAGTGCATGTGCCATTAGGGCGGCACGCGCCTCTTCCATGGAGGCTGCAATTCGGCAGCAGCTTCTATGTTCAGCTGTCCGCAGCGGCAATTCGTCGGCATCTGTCTTACGGCTGAAAACAGAAGCTGCCGCCAAATTGCCGCTGCCGTGGAAACGCGCGTGCTGCCCTAACGACACACAGACTGCCCCCGCCATCAGCGATGGCAATTCGGCGTGCTGCTTGGGGCGGCAAAAACATTAGAGCCGACCCTGGTAGTTAGAGTTGGTGCTATTGAATAGTGCACTTCATATTGTACACTACACTGTGCACATGAACATATCCGGTCTCCTTAATTAAAAGCATAGAAAAATTCAAATCTTTTTAGTACTTATGCACATGCATAACTTTCTACTAAAAGGTTTTAAAAAGAAGAGCAACACTACCATACTCTTTCCCAATAAGAGCTTAGGTTCAAATCTGCATTATTAGGTCTTTTATCAACATTCTCATATTTCATTTAAAGACAATGAGACATTTCTGTAGGATGGTCTATTACTGTACAGGACACCTAATGTATAGGTACAGGACACTGTACTAAAGCACCTATGGCTGGTCCTTGGGGTCCCACAGCCCAGGCTCTAGCCCAAGTCTGAACGTCTACACTCCAATTTTATAGCCCTCCTGCATGAGACCTGTGAACTCAAGTAAGATGACATGGGCCAGCCACAGGTGTTTTATTGCGATGTAGACATACTATTAGAGGCTAATAAGTTTTATTTCATTGTATAAGCATACAATTTTATGTTATCTGTTTCTGTATGCAATCTTTTTTTGGTGTCAAGTATCAGAGGGGTAGCCGTGTTAGTCTGAATCTGTAAAAAGCAACAGAGGGTCCTGTGGCACCTTTGAGACTAACAGAAGTACTGGGAGCATAAGCTTTCGTGGGTCAGAACCTCACTTCTTCAGATGCAAGACTTAGGTGCAAGACTTGCATCTGAAGAAGTGAGGTTCTGACCCACGAAAGCTTATGCTCCCAGTACTTCTGTTAGTCTCAAAGGTGCCACAGGACCCTCTGAATCTTTTTTTGCTTCTTGAAAGAAGCAGATATTCTTAGACCAAAAGTTTCAACTTTGTACTCATGTGTTGGTTGAGGTTGTAAATGTAAAAAACAACGGTTTGATCTCCTCTGCATTTTAATCTACTCAGATACAAAGCTTCAAATGATCACTCATACATGTTTAGCTTTGTAGACTTATGTGTTTTGACAAGGGGAAATTTTTCTAGGGTGCATGTCCTTTTTACAGTATGCAAACAAAATGTATGTGTGGTGTTTTCTGTGTATTGTTTTTTCCATGATATCGTTGTATATTGCAATGGCACAATTTCAATGCAAATAATGAAATTAAATTATTCATAGAATGAATTTCTATGCTATGAATCTTTATAGTCAAATTTTGTTCTCTGGTTATAACACTCCTAATAATTTGCATGCAGAATTTACTGTACTATACATTAAGACACTAAAAATGTTAAAACAAAGATAATAATTTAAAACTAACAGCAGTAAGGAAAAATAAAGTTAAAACATTTTTTTTAAATTGTTCATCTAAATTAATCACTGACCAAAACTAAAAACTCTGCCCACAGTTCTGAAAATAAATCTGACAATATCATTGATACAATTACATTCTGTAGCCCTTTCTTTAGGTAACCTATGTACAACCAAAATAATATCACACACAGCAGGCTGTATCATAGAAAATAGTATAGGAGGAGAAATCTGATGGGGAAAAAAAAACAATGCAGCCCAACCAGTAGCAAGATTTGCTGCAGAGCATTATCTCAGAAGAGCTCTAACAGCTCATTTTGACAAAAATACACATCCAAAACCCTCTGATGGTCCATTGAAAATAGTGCATTCAACAGAAATGATCTTCCTACAAAACTGGTGGCTTATAATGGAAATACAATCATCAAAATAGATGACCAATCTTTGGTTGGACATTATAATCATTTGTTCCCTTTATATTGTCACATCATATCACAAACAGCTTTGTCCTAAAATGTGACTATAATATTCAGCTGGTCTGTTATTAATTGAATTGGGGGGGAAAGTCAGCTAGAACAGCAGTGGTGGAATTCTTGTTCTGAATTGGATCAATTTTGGCAGAAAAAGGTTTTGAAACTTATAATGTGCCTATGCAGGAGGTGGAGAAAAGTTTCTCTATCATATCACCTGCAAAATCCTAATAAGCAGACCTGTTAATTACTTAGTTAATCCAGAGACCAAGTGGGTGAGGTAATATCTTTTATTTGACCAAACTCTGTTGGTGAGAGAGAAGTCTTGAGCCACACAGAGCTGCTCTTCAGGTCTGGGAAAGGTTCTCTTAGGGTACATCTATACTACAGCGGGGAGTCGATTTAAGATACGCAAATTCAGCTACGTGAATAGCGTAGCTGAATTCGACGTATTGCAGCCGACTTACCCCGTTGTGAGGACGACGGCAAAATCGACTTCTGCCGCTTTTTGTCGGCGGCGCTTACTACCACCTCCGCTGGTGGAGTTAGAGCGCCGATTTGGGGATCGATTGTCGCGTCCCGATGGGACGCGTTAAATCGATCCCCGAGAGGTCGATTTCTACCCGCCGATTCAGGCGGGTAGTATAGACCAGACCTTAGTATCACAGCTAAATGCAAGATGCTAAACAATCTGTTCCATCTTGCACTTAGCTGCGATGCTTGGAGTAGCTTTCCCAGACCTGAAGGGGAGTTCTGTGTGGCTCAAAAGCTTGTCTCTTTCACCAACAGAAGCTGGTCCAATTAAAGATATTACCTCACCCACCTTGTCTCTCTAGTATCCTGGGACTTACATGGCTACAACTATAATGGCGAACATTTTATCAATAACTCCCCTCTTCCCACAGGTGGAAGAAGTTATATTTTTAAAAAATGACACGTATTATATCTAAACATAAATAAATGTAACACTACCTTTGATTAATGGACTTTGTCTACTGCTTGTTTTAAAATTTAAAAGCATGGGTCTTCTTGGCTAGTTGTGAAGAACATTTCTTACCATCTGCAGTTTGCAAGAGGCTGCATCCTTTTTCTTGAAGATGTGGACCTCACCTGGTTACCCTTGCATCAGTCATTTCCAGGTTATGTTATCAGAATGATTCACCATGTCATGTGCATACAGCCTCAAACGTGTGTGTGTGGGGGGGGAAGCATAGTGGCTCCTTTAAGGTTCCCTTGGAGTTTGGAAGGGAGGAATCACCTGAGTGAGTGAGTGAGCCAGTGGGGTTCAGGAAAGTCATTGGCCCCAGCACACCTGGGAGAGGGTATACACACCCTATCCCTCCAGTCTGAGCCCCCTTCCCATGTTTTGAGCTCAGGGACATGGTGATGGGGTTAGGAGGTGGCAGGTATCCAGTGCAGATTCTCATTCAACAGAGGACCTGTTCCCTGATAAGTCCACTTCCAATACCAGTTTAAGGGGAAGGTATACTCTAAAAAGCTGGGAAATAAGGCTGGGGCTCCTAATGTTTGGTATAGTGAAGAGACAACCCTTTCTCCCCATTACCTTAACTCTCATTTGAGGGGAGAGTGGTGGGGTCCCAGAAATGGTCTGAGAACAATTGTGGAGGGGTTGAGGGGCTGATGGCAACCTTTCACCAGGTGGAAATGAATGAAGGATTAAGGAAGGAATGATGACCTGCATTGTGCCAGTTATTGCCAGATGACTTAATTAATAAAGTTGCAGTCTACTTAAACTACATGACTTGCATCCTGTCTTTCTTCCCTCATGTCTGGGACAAAGAGCTTTGTATGGTTCTATCCATCAAACCTCTATCCTCCTTTAGCTCCTTGAGCTAAACTGGGTATCAAATGAATCCGGGGTGAAATTCAGTGCTGTGGGTTTTGACCTATAAAGTTTTTAATGGTTTGAACCTTAATTGTGTGACATGGCAGCAGCTGCAATTGTCCAAAGTGCTTGAGTTAACAACCCTCTGATTTAATTAGAAAGGCTTGTGACAGGATATTCCTTTAAAATTCATCTCTTTGGTTTGCTTTGGTTGATCAGACACCAGATTTGGCAACCTGCAAGAGTCAACTGTTTTCCCAAGCTTTTCTGGTGGGAGCCAAGGATCTACTTTGGGATTAAGATTTGTAAGATGTGCTTTGCTATGCTCGTGTTGTTTAAAATTTGTATTTTGAATGGGTGTAATGTGTTGAGAGAATCTATTAAATAAATAGAGAAAGAGGGCAATGGTGGAAGTTGATATAGAAGGTATGATTATTAATACAATCATTATAATTTCTATCACACTGAAAAGGAACCTTGTGCATGCACAACAACGCACATGAGGCTTTTCCCACCATACGTTTAGGAACATTTCTCATACTTGTGAACAGTATGAATAGAATTGTAATGTTCTGTTTCTTCATGTTACATATTTTGCATGAGTTTATATATATTCTTGACACAAATTTTTTTGATTATACTTCATTTAGGAACAAATAGAACTTTTCTAGTAAATAATGATTATAATCATAGAATAAGTTACACTGAAGAAGGACAAAGTAATTGGGCTTGAAAAGAGTCTGAGAATCCAAAGGATAACATCTGCAGTGATTTATAAAGAATTTGCAACAAAAGTCTTCTTAAATGAAGATATTTACATTACTGGAGTAAGTTGCTGCAAACAAATTAATACTGAACTCAGCCAAAAGCAGATATGATTGCTTGAGAAATGGTGGAGCTGCTAACAGTAAGTGCTGATATTTTTGAATTTGTCGTCACTGCAAATGTGATGGTGTGAACCATGGCACCTCTAATTAAATAGTGCTCTTTTCAAAATAGTTTAAATTCCAATATTTTAAATTTGGTTTGAAATTTCTGCAGAGATGTCCGCCTGAATTGTTTGATTGGTGCTGCATATTGATGTTGTTACCTTCAACAAACATTGAAAATATAATGAGAAAAACTATGTATTGGAAGATAATTGTCATGATGATTTTCACAGCCATGGAGATCAATATTTTCTATTTGCAGTAAAAGCAAGCAACTGATTCATGTTAAACATCTCTTCACAGAGATTACCTTACTTGGAGCTGGATAATTACTTGGAATTAAGGAGAGTGTTAAACAACATCTACAAGGATAAACATTTTTAAATCAATGGGCCCAGATAACTTATAACCAAGAGTCCTAAGAGAGTTGACTGAGGCCATCACTGAAATACCAGTGAATCTTGAAATACCAGTGAAATTCCAGAAGACTGGAAGAGCGATGATGTTTTGTCTATATTCAAAAAGAGCATAATCATAAATATATAATGATAAAATTTGTGGACACAAAGATTCACAGAGCAATAAATAATGATGAGGACAGGGCAGTCATATAGAACGATCTGTGTAGCACCCTGAATGAAACTTGGAGAGAGAAAGACAGGTTCCAGGAGGGAAGTATTTGGAGCAGGCACAAGGAAATTAGTCTGTATGCACATGGCTTGAATGCTAGCTGCAGTTGCAACACTGTAAATAGTTCTCTTAATAAAGAGCCAGTTTAGCTTTACAAGCATGAAGTTCTTTGATTTCATGAAACATGGAGTCATCCATCAATCTAGTGAGATCCACAGCAAGGAGGAGAGTGTGATTAACAGGCAAACAAAGCAGCACCTATAAACAGAGCAAATAGGCAGCATGGAGGCACTCGGACTGCTGGGAAAGCTGTATTTCAAGACAAAGAATTTTGCAGAAGCAGTGAAGCAAAAATTGATTTTGTATACAGCACGGACCATGGGGGGCAAACATGAAAAATGAAGATAAAACTTTTTAAAATATCTCATTGATGAAAAAGGACAAGAAATGAATGAGACACTGTTGCCATGAATAATGGCAGAAACACTTGAACAAATGAAAAAGCTGTTCCCAGGAAGAAAGAGGCTGTTTAGAGAGCATTTTTTACCTGAAATCAAGAAACAGAAGAAGGGATAGATATGTCACAGAGCTGTGAACTCTGGTATTAACATGCAACTTTGGAGACATAAAGACTCACTAATTAGAGACAGGATCATTTGTGGGGCATTTGATTCCAGTTTACAGGGCAGATTATTGAGAGAAACAGATCTAACCCTAGAAAAGTGCCTCCAAATAGCATGGTCAACTGAACTGTCCAGGAAAAGGATCAAAACAATGCCAGCCACTAGTGCAGAACACGTACACTGGGTCATACTGCAGGAATCCAGAAGACAGGACAGAGACAAAGCAACTGAGAATGAAACAGCATGAAAGGCAGAAGGAAAATCCAGCCTGAGACTGATGGTGCAAGGGGAAACAGAACGCTTTATGTTGCAACTACCCTTTGAAGAAAAATGTAGCAGTTTATGGACTGTATAAGTAGGAGCATTGCTAGCAGATTGAGGGACATGATCATTCCCCTCTATTTGACATTGGTGAGGCCTCATCTGGAGTACTGTGTCCAGTTTGGGGTCCCACACTACAAGAAGGATGTGGAAAAATTGGAGAGAGTCCAGCGGAGAGCAACAGAAATGATCAGGGGATTGGGGTACATGCCTTACGAGGAGAGGCTGAGGGACCTGGATTGGTTAGTCTGCAGAAGAGAAGAGTGAGGGGGGATTTGATAGCTGTTTTCAACTACCTGAAAGGGGGTTCCAAAGAGGATGGATCTAGACTGTTCTCATTGGTACCAGATGACAGAACAAGAAGTAATGGTCTCAAATTGCAGTGGGGGAGTTTAGATTAGATATTAGGAAACACTTTTTCACTAGGAGGGTGGTGAAGCACTGGAATGGGTTACCTAGGGAGGTGGTGGAATCTCCTTCCTGAGAGGTTTTTAAGGTCAGGCTTGACAAAGCCCTGGCTGGGATGATTTAGTTGGGAATTGGTCCTGCTTTAAGCAGGGGGTTGGACTAGATAACCTCCTGAGGTCGCTTCCAACCCTGATATTCTATGATTCTATGACAGGTTTCAGAGTAACAGCCGTGTTAGTCTGTATCCGCAAAAAGAAGAACAGGAGTACTTGTGGCACCTTAGAGACTAACAAATTTATTAGAGCATAAGCTTTCGTGGA